>NW_027469297.1:0-236915 GCF_051020765.1 Lasioglossum baleicum | reverse complement strand
ACGCATAACGCATTACGCATAACGCATAACGCATAACGCATAACGCATAACGCATAACGCATAACGCATAACGCATAACGCATAACGCATAACGCATAACGCATAACGCATAACGCATAACGCATAACGCATAACGCATAACGCATAACGCATAACGCATAACGCATAACGCATAACGCATAACGCATAACGCATAACGCATAACGCATAACGCATAACGCATAACGCATAACGCATAACGCATAACGCATAACGCATAACGCATAACGCATAACGCATAACGCATAACGCATAACGCATAACGCATAACGCATAACGCATAACGCATAACGCATAACGCATAACGCATAACGCATAACGCATAACGCATAACGCATAACGCATAACGCATAACGCATAACGCATAACGCATAACGCATAACGCATAACGCATAACGCATAACGCATAACGCATAACGCATAACGCATAACGCATAACGCATAACGCATAACGCATAACGCATAACGCATAACGCATAACGCATAACGCATAACGCATAACGCATAACGCATAACGCATAACGCATAACGCATAACGCATAACGCATAACGCATAACGCATAACGCATAACGCATAACGCATAACGCATAACGCATAACGCATAACGCATAACGCATAACGCATAACGCATAACGCATAACGCATAACGCATAACGCATAACGCATAACGCATTACGCATAACGCATAACGCATAAGGCATAAGCATAACGCATAACGCATAAGGCATAACGCATAACGCATAACGCATAACGCATAACGCATAACGCATAACGCATAACGCATAACGCATAACGCATAACGCATAACGCATAACGCATAACGCATAACGCATAACGCATAACGCATAACGCATAACCCATAACGCATAACGCATAACGCATAACGCATAACGCATAACGCATGACGCATAACGCATAACGCATAACGCATAACGCATAACGCATAACGCATAACGCATAACGCATAACGCATAACGCATAACGCATAACGCATAAGCATAACGCATAACGCATAACGCATAACGCATAACGCATAACGCATAACGCATTACGCATAACGCATAACGCATAACGCATAACGCATAACGCATAACGCATAACGCATAACGCATAACGCATAACGCATAACGCATAACGCATAACGCATAACGCATAACGCATAACGCATAACGCATAACGCATAACGCATAACGCATAACGCATAACGCATAACGCATAACGCATAACGCATAACGCATAACGCATAACGCATAACGCATACATAAGGCGTCAGCATAACGCATAACGCATAACGCATAACGCATAACGCATAACGCATAAGGCATAACGCATAACGCATAACGCATAACGCATAACGCATAACGCATAACGCATAACGCATAACGCATAACGCATAACGCATAACGCATAACGCATAACGCATAACGCATAACGCATAACGCATAACGCATAACGCATAACGCATAACGCATAACGCATAACGCATAACGCATAACGCATAACGCATGACGCATAACGCATAACGCATAACGCATAACGCATAACGCATAACGCATAACGCATAACGCATAACGCATAACGCATAAGGCGTCAGCATAACGCATAAGGCATAACGCATAACGCATAACGCATAACGCATAACGCATAACGCATAACGCATAACGCATAACGCATAACGCATAACGCATAACGCATAACGCATAACGCATAACGCATAACGCATAACGCATAACGCATAACGCATAACGCATAACGCATAACGCATAACGCATAACGCATAACGCATAACGCATAACGCATAACGCATAACGCATAACGCATAACGCATAACGCATTACGCATAACGCATAACGCATAAGGCATAAGCATAACGCATAACGCATAAGGCATAACGCATAACGCATAACGCATAACGCATAACGCATAACGCATAACGCATAACGCATAACGCATAACGCATAACGCATAACGCATAACGCATAACGCATAACGCATAACGCATAACGCATAACGCATAACGCATAACCCATAACGCATAACGCATAACGCATAACGCATAACGCATAACGCATGACGCATAACGCATAACGCATAACGCATAACGCATAACGCATAACGCATAACGCATAACGCATAACGCATAACGCATAAGGCGTCAGCATAACGCATAAGGCATAACGCATAACGCATAACGCATAACGCATAACGCATAACGCATAACGCATAAGGCGTCAGCATAACGCATAAGGCATAACGCATAACGCATAACGCATAACGCATAACGCATAACGCATAACGCATAACGCATAACGCATAACGCATAACGCATAACGCATAACCCATAGCGCATAACGCTTAACGCGTAAAGCAAAACTCATAACCCATAACGCATAACGCATAACGCATAACGCATAACGCATAACGCATAACGCATAACGCATAACGCATAACGCATAACGCATAACGCATAACGCATAACGCATAACGCATAACGCATAACGCATAAGGCGTCAGCATAACGCATAACGCATAAGGCATAACGCATAACGCATAACGCATAACGCATAACGCATAACGCATAACGCATAACGCATAACGCATTACGCATAACGCATAACGCATAACGCATAACGCATAACGCATAACGCATAACGCATAACGCATAACGCATAACGCATAAGGCGTCAGCATAACGCATAAGGCATAACGCATAACGCATAACGCATAACGCATAACGCATAACGCATTACGCATAACGCATAACGCATAACGCATAACGCATAACGCATAACGCATAACGCATAACGCATAAGGCGTCAGCATAACGCATAAGGCATAACGCATAACGCATAACGCATAACGCATAACGCATAACGCATAACACATAACGCATAACGCATAACGCATAACGCATAACGCATAACGCATAACGCATAACGCATAACGAATAACGCATAACGCATAACGCATAACGCATAACGCATAACGCATAACGCATAACGCATAACGCATAACGCATAACGCATAACGCATAACGCATAAGGCGTCAGCATAACGCATAAGGCATAACGCATAACGCATAACGCATAACGCATAACGCATAACGCATAACGCATAAGGCGTCAGCATAACGCATAAGGCATAACGCATAACGCATAACGCATAACGCATAACGCATAAGGCGTCAGCATAACGCATAAGGCATAACGCATAACGCATAACGCATAACGCATAACGCATTACGCATAACGCATAACGCATAACGCATAACGCATAACGCATAACGCATAACGCATAACGCATAACGCATAACGCATAACGCATAACGCATAACGCATAACGCATAACGCATAACGCATAACGCATAACGCATAACGCATAACGCATAACGCATAACGCATAACGCATAACGAATAACGCATAACGCATAACGCATAACGCATAACGCATAACGCATAACGCATAACGCATAACGCATAACGCATAACGCATAACGCATAACCCATAGCGCATAACGCATAACGCGTAAAGCAAAACTCATAACCCATAACGCATAACGCATAACGCATAACGCATAACGCATAACGCATAACGCATAACGCATAACGCATAACGCATAACGCATAACGCATAACGCATAACGCATAACGCATAACGCATAACGCATAACGCATAACGCATAACGCATAACGCATAACGCATAACGCATAACGCATAACGCATAACGCATAACGCAAAACGCATAACGCAGAACGCATAACGCATAACGCATAACGCATAAGGCGTCAGCATAACGCATAAGGCATAACGCATAACGCATAACGCATAACGCATAACGCATAACGCATAACGCATAACGCATAACGCATAACGCATAACGCATAACGCATAACGCATAACGCATAACGCATAAGGCGTCAGCATAACGCATAACGCATAAGGCATAACGCATAACGCATAACGCATAACGCATAACGCATAACGCATAACGCATTACGCATAACGCATAACGCATAACGCATAACGCATAACGCATAACGCATAACGAATAACGCATAACGCATAACGCATAACGCATAACGCATAACGCATAACGCATAACGCATAACGCATAACGCATAACGCATAACGCATAACGCATAACGCATAACGCATAACGCTTAATCCATAACGGATAACGCATAACCCATAACGCATAACGCATAACGCATAACGCATAACGCATAACGCATAACGCATAACGCATAACGCATAACGCATAACGCATAACGCATAACGCATAACGCATAACGCATAACGCATAACGCATAACGCATAACGCATAACGCATAACGCATAACGCATAACGCATAACGCATAACGCATAACGCATAACGCATAACTCATAACGCATAACGCATAACGCATAACGCATAACGCATAACACATAACGCATAACGCATAACGCATAACGCATAACGCATAACGCATAACGCATAACGCATAACGCATTACGCATAACACTTAACGCATAACGCATAACGCATAACGCATAACGCATAACGCATAACGCATAACGCATAACGCATATCGCATAACGCATAACGCATAACGCACAACGCACAACGCATAACGCATAACGCATAACGCAAAGCCGATAACGCATAACGCATGACGCATAACGCATAACGCATGACGCATAACCCGTAACGCATAACGCATAACGCAAAACGCATAACGCATAACGCATAATGCATAACGCTTAATCCATAACGGATAACGCATAACCCATAACGCATAACGCATAACGCACAACGCAGAACGCACAACGCGCAACGCACAACGCATAACGCATAACGCATAACGCCTAACGCAGGACGCATAACGCAGAACGCGCAACGCACAACGCACAACGCACAACGCACAACGCAGAACGCACAACGCACAACGCATAACGCATAACGCATAACCGATAACGCATAACGCAAAGCCGATAACGCATAACGCATGACGCATAACGCATAACGCATGACGCATAACCCGTAACGCATAACGCATAACGCAAAACGCATAACGCATAAAGCATAATGCATAACGCTTAATCCATAACGGGTAACCCATAACCCATAACGCATAACGCATAACGCATAACGCATAACGCATAGCACATAACGCATAACGCATAACGCATAACGCATAACGCATAACGCATAACGCATGACGCATAACGCATAACGCATAACGCATAACGCATAACGCATAACGCATAACGCATAACGCATAACGCATAACGCATAACGCATTACGCATAACGCATAACGCATAACGCATAACGCATAACGCATAACGCATAACGCATAACGCAAAACGCATAACGCATAACGCAAAACGCATAATGCATAACGCATAATGCATAACGCATAATCCATAACGGATAACGCACAACCCATAACGCACGACGCATAACGCAAAGCCGATAACGCATAACGCATAACGCATATCGCATAACGCATAACGCATGACGCATAACGCAAAGCCGATAACGCATAACGCATAACGCATAACGCATAACGCATAACGCATAACGCATAACGCATAACGCATAACGCATAACGCATAACGCATAACGCATAACGCATAACGCATAACGCATAACGCATAACGCATAACGCAGAACGCATAACGCATAACGCATAACGCATTACGCATAACGCATAACGCATAACGCATAACGCATAACGCATAACGCATAACGCATAACGCATAACGCATAACGCATAACGCATAACGCATAACGCATAACGCATAACGCATAACGCATAACGCATAACGCATAACGCATAACGCATAACGCATAACGCATAACGCATTACGCATAACGCATAACGCATAAGGCATAAGGCGTAACGCATAACGCATAACGCATAACGCATAACGCATAACGCATAACGCATAACGCATAACGCATAACGCATAACGCATAACGCATAACGCATAACGCATAACGCATAACGCATAACCCATAACGCATAACGCATAACGCATAACGCATAACGCATAACGCATAACGCATAACGCATAACGCATAACGCATAACGCATAACGCATAAGGCGTCAGCATAACGCATAAGGCATAACGCATAACGCATAACGCATAACGCATAACGCATAACGCATAACGCATAACGCATAAGGCGTCAGCATAACGCATAAGGCATAACGCATAACGCATAACGCATAACGCATAACGCATAACGCATAACGCATAACGCATAACGCATAACGCATAACGCATAACGCATAACGCATAAGGCGTCAGCATAACGCATAAGGCATAACGCATAACGCATAACGCATAACGCATAACGCATAACGCATTACGCATAACGCATAACGCATAACGCATAACGCATAACGCATAACGCATAACGCATAACGCATAACGCATAACGCATAACGCATAACGCATAACGCATAACGCATAACGCATAACGAATAACGCATAACGCATAACGCATAACGCATAACGCATAACGCATAACGCATAACGCATAACGCATAACGCATAACGCATAACCCATAGCGCATAACGCATAACGCGTAAAGCAAAACTCATAACCCATAACGCATAACGCATAACGCATAACGCATAACGCATAACGCATAACGCATAACGCATAACGCATAACGCATAACGCATAACGCATAACGCATAACGCATAACGCATAACGCATAACGCATAACGCATAACGCATAACGCATAACGCATAACGCATAACGCATAACGCATAACGCATAACGCATAACGCATAACGCATAACGCATAACGCATAACGCATAACGCATAACGCATAACGCATAACGCATAACGCATAACGCATAACGCATAACGCATAACGCATAACGCATAACGCATAACGCATAACGCATAACGCATAACGCATAACGCATAACGCATAACGCATAACGCATAACGCATAACGCATAACGCATAACGCATAACGCATAACGCATAACGCATAACGCATAACGCATAACGCATAACGCATAACGCATAACGCATAACGCATAACGCATTACGCATAACGCATAACGCATAAGGCATAAGCATAACGCATAACGCATAAGGCATAACGCATAACGCATAACGCATAACGCATAACGCATAACGCATAACGCATAACGCATAACGCATAACGCATAACGCATAACGCATAACGCATAACGCATAACGCATAACGCATAACGCATAACGCATAACGCATAACGCATAACGCATAACGCATAACGCATAACGCATAACGCATGACGCATAACGCATAACGCATAACGCATAACGCATAACGCATAACGCATAACGCATAACGCATAACGCATAACGCATAACGCAAAACGCATAACGCATAACGCATAACGCATAACGCATAACGTATAACGCATAACGCATGACGCATAACGCATAACGCATAACGCATAACGCATAACGCATAACGCATAACGCATAACGCAAAACGCATAACGCATAACGCATAACGCATAACGCATAACGCATAACGCATAAGGCGTCAGCATAACGCATAAGGCATAACGCATAACGCATAACGCATAACGCATAACGCATAACGCATAACGCATAACGCATAACGCATAACGCAAAACGCATAACGCATAACGCATAACGCATAACGCATAACGCATAACGCATAACGCATAAGGCGTCAGCATAACGCATAACGCATAAGGCATAACGCATAACGCATAACGCATAACGCATAACGCATAACGCATAACGCATTACGCATAACGCATAACGCATAACGCATAACGCATAACGCATAACGCATAACGAATAACGCATAACGCATAACGCATAACGCATAACGCATAACGCATAACGCATAACGCATAACGCATAACGCATAACGCATAACGCATAACGCATAACGCATAACGCATAACGCATAACGCATAACGCATAACGCATAACGCATAACCCATAGCGCATAACGCTTAACGCGTAAAGCAAAACTCATAACCCATAACGCATAACGCATAACGCATAACGCATAACGCATAACGCATAACGCATAACGCATAACGCATAACGCATAACGCATAACGCATAACGCATAACGCATAACGCATAAGGCGTCAGCATAACGCATAAGGCATAACGCATAACGCATAACGCATAACGCATAACGCATAACGCATAACGCATAAGGCGTCAGCATAACGCATAAGGCATAACGCATAACGCATAACGCATAACGCATAACGCATAACGCATAACGCATAACGCATAACGCATAACGCATAACGCATAACGCATAAGGCGTCAGCATAACGCATAAGGCATAACGCATAACGCATAACGCATAACGCATAACGCATAACGCATTACGCATAACGCATAACGCATAACGCATAACGCATAACGCATAACGCATAACGCATAACGCATAACGCATAACGCATAACGCATAACGCATAACGCATAACGCATAACGCATAACGCATAACGCATAACGCATAACGAATAACGCATAACGCATAACGCATAACGCATAACGCATAACGCATAACGCATAACGCATAACGCATAACGCATAACGCATAACCCATAGCGCATAACGCATAACGCGTAAAGCAAAACTCATAACCCATAACGCATAACGCATAACGCATAACGCATAACGCATAACGCATAACGCATAACGCATAACGCATAACGCATAACGCATAACGCATAACGCATAACGCATAACGCATAACGCATAACGCATAACGCATAACGCATAACGCATAACGCATAACGCATAACGCATAACGCATAACGCATAACGCATAACGCATAACGCATAACGCATAACGCATAACGCATAACGCATAACGCATAACGCATAACGCATAACGCATAACGCATAACGCATAACGCATAACGCATAACGCATAACGCATAACGCATAACGCATAACGCATAACGCATAACGCATAACGCATAACGCATAACGCATAACGCATAACGCATAACGCATAACGCATAACGCATAACGCATAACGCATAACGCATAACGCATAACGCATAACGCATAACGCATAACGCATAACGCATAACGCATAACGCATAACGCATAACGCATAACGCATAACGCATAACGCATAACGCATAACGCATAACGCATAACGCATAACGCATAACGCATTACGCATAACGCATAACGCATAAGGCATAAGCATAACGCATAACGCATAAGGCATAACGCATAACGCATAACGCATAACGCATAACGCATAACGCATAACGCATAACGCATAACGCATAACGCATAACGCATAACGCATAACGCATAACGCATAACGCATAACGCATAACGCATAACGCATAACGCATAACGCATAACGCATAACGCATAACGCATAACGCATAACGCATAACGCATGACGCATAACGCATAACGCATAACGCATAACGCATAACGCATAACGCATAACGCATAACGCATAACGCATAACGCATAACGCAAAACGCATAACGCATAACGCATAACGCATAACGCATAACGTATAACGCATAACGCATGACGCATAACGCATAACGCATAACGCATAACGCATAACGCATAACGCATAACGCATAACGCAAAACGCATAACGCATAACGCATAACGCATAACGCATAACGCATAACGCATAAGGCGTCAGCATAACGCATAAGGCATAACGCATAACGCATAACGCATAACGCATAACGCATAACGCATAACGCATAACGCATAACGCATAACGCATAACGCATAACGCATAACGCATAACGCATAACGCATAAGGCGTCAGCATAACGCATAACGCATAAGGCATAACGCATAACGCATAACGCATAACGCATAACGCATAACGCATAACGCATTACGCATAACGCATAACGCATAACGCATAACGCATAACGCATAACGCATAACGAATAACGCATAACGCATAACGCATAACGCATAACGCATAACGCATAACGCATAACGCATAACGCATAACGCATAACGCATAACGCATAACGCATAACGCATAACGCATAACGCATAACGCATAACGCATAACCCATAGCGCATAACGCTTAACGCGTAAAGCAAAACTCATAACGCATAACGCATAACGCATAACGCATAACGCATAACGCATAACGCATAACGCATAACGCATAACGCATAACGCATAACGCATAACGCATAACGCATAACGCATAACGCATAACGCATAACGCATAACGCATAACGCATAACGCATAACGCATAACGCATAACGCATAACGCATAACGCATAAGGCGTCAGCATAACGCATAAGGCATAACGCATAACGCATAACGCATAACGCATAACGCATAACGCATAACGCATAACGCATAACGCATAACGCATAACGCATAACGCATAACGCATAACGCATAACGCATAACGCATAACGCATAACGCATAACGCATAACGCATAACGCATAACGCATAACGCATAACGCATAACGCATAACGCATAACGCATAACGCATAACGCATAACGCATAACGCATAACGCATAACGCATAACGCATAACGCATAACGCATAACGCATAACGAATAACGCATAACGCATAACGCATAACGCATAACGCATAACGCATAACGCATAACGCATAACGCATAACGCATAACGCATAACCCATAGCGCATAACGCATAACGCGTAAAGCAAAACTCATAACCCATAACGCATAACGCATAACGCATAACGCATAACGCATAACGCATAACGCATAACGCATAACGCATAACGCATAACGCATAACGCATAACGCATAACGCATAACGCATAACGCATAACGCATAACGCATAACGCATAACGCATAACGCATAACGCATAACGCATAACGCATAACGCATAACGCATAACGCATAACGCATAACGCATAACGCATAACGCATAACGCATAACGCATAACGCATAACGCATAACGCATAACGCATAACGCATAACGCATAAGGCATAACGCATAACGCATAACGCATAAGGCGTCAGCATAACGCATAACGCATAAGGCATAACGCATAACGCATAACGCATAACGCATAACGCATAACGCATAACGCATAACGCATAACGCATAACGCATAACGCATAACGCATAACGCATAACGCATAACGCATAACGCATTACGCATAACGCATAACGCATAAGGCATAAGCATAACGCATAACGCATAAGGCATAACGCATAACGCATAACGCATAACGCATAACGCATAACGCATAACGCATAACGCATAACGCATAACGCATAACGCATAACGCATAACGCATAACGCATAACGCATAACGCATAACGCATAACGCATAACGCATAACGCATAACGCATAACGCATAACGCATAACGCATAACGCATAACGCATAACGCATGACGCATAACGCATAACGCATAACGCATAACGCATAACGCATAACGCATAACGCATAACGCATAACGCATAACGCAAAACGCATAACGCATAACGCATAACGCATAACGTATAACGCATAACGCATGACGCATAACGCATAACGCATAACGCATAACGCATAACGCATAACGCATAACGCATAACGCATAACGCAAAACGCATAACGCATAACGCATAACGCATAACGCATAACGCATAAGGCGTCAGCATAACGCATAAGGCATAACGCATAACGCATAACGCATAACGCATAACGCATAACGCATAACGCATAACGCATAACGCATAACGCATAACGCATAACGCATAACGCATAACGCATAACGCATAACGCATAACGCATAACGCATAACGCATAACGCATAACGCATAACGCATAAGGCGTCAGCATAACGCATAACGCATAAGGCATAACGCATAACGCATAACGCATAACGCATAACGCATAACGCATAACGCATTACGCATAACGCATAACGCATAACGCATAACGCATAACGCATAACGCATAACGCATAACGAATAACGCATAACGCATAACGCATAACGCATAACGTATAACGCATAACGCATAACGCATAACGCATAACGCATAACCCATAGCGCATAACGCATAACGCATAACGCATAACGCATAACGCATAACGCATAAGGCGTCAGCATAACGCATAAGGCATAACGCATAACGCATAACGCATAACGCATAACGCATAACGCATAACGCATAACGCATAACGCATAACGCATAACGCATAACGCATGACGCATAACGCATAACGCATAACGCATAACGCATAACGCATAACGCATAACGCATAACGCAAAACGCATAACGCATAACGCATAACGCATAACGCATAACGCATAAGGCGTCAGCATAACGCATAAGTCATAACGCATAACGCATAACGCATAACGCATAACGCATAACGCATAACGCATAACGCATAACGCATAACGCATAACGCATAACGCATAACGCATAACGCATAACGCATAAGGCGTCAGCATAACGCATAACGCATAAGGCATAACGCATAACGCATAACGCATAACGCATAACGCATAACGCATAACGCATTACGCATAACGCATAACGAATAACGCATAACGCATAACGCATAACGCATAACGCATAACGCATAACGCATAACGCATAACGCATAACGCATAACGCATAACGCATAACGCATAACGCATAACGCATAACGCATAACCCATAGCGCATAACGCATAACGCGTAAAGCAAAACTCATAACCCATAACGCATAACGCATAACGCATAACGCATAACGCATAACGCATAACGCATAACGCATAACGCATAACGCATAACGCATAACGCATAACGCATAACGCATAACGCATAACGCATAACGCATAACGCATAACGCATAACGCATAACGCATAACGCATAACGCATAACGCATAACGCATAACGCATAACGCATAACGCATAACGCATAACGCATAACGCATAACGCATAACGCATAACGCATAACGCATAACGCATAACGCATAACGCATAACGCATAACGCATAAGGCATAACGCATAACGCATAACGCATAACGCATAAGGCGTCAGCATAACGCATAACGCATAAGGCATAACGCATAACGCATAACGCATAACGCATAACGCATAACGCATAACGCATAACGCATAACGCATAACGCATAACGCATAACCCATAGCGCATAACGCATAACGCGTAAAGCAAAACTCATAACCCATAACGCATAACGCATAACGCATAACGCATAACGCATAACGCATAACGCATAACGCATAACGCATAACGCATAACGCATAACGCATAACGCATAACGCATAACGCATAACGCATAACGCATAACGCATAACGCATAACGCATAACGCATAACGCATAACGCATAACGCATAACGCATAACGCATAACGCATAACGCATAACGCATAACGCATAACGCATAACGCATAACGCATAACGCATAACGCATAACGCATAACGCATAACGCATAACGCATAACGCATAACGCATAACGCATAACGCATAACGCATAACGCATAACGCATAACGCATAACGCATAACGCATAACGCATAACGCATAACGCATAACGCATAACGCATAACGCATAACGCATAACGCATAACGCATAACGCATAACGCATAACGCATAACGCATAACGCATAACGCATAACGCATAACGCATAAGGCATAACGCATAACGCATAACGCATAAGGCGTCAGCATAACGCATAACGCATAAGGCATAACGCATAACGCATAACGCATAACGCATAACGCATAACGCATAACGCATAACGCATAACGCATAACGCATAACGCATAACGCATAACGCATAACGCATAACGCATAACGCATAACGCATAACGCATAACGCATAACGCATAACGCATAACGCATAACGCATAACGCATAACGCATAACGCATAACGCATAACGCATAACGCATAACGCATAACGCATAACGCATAACGCATAACGCATAACGCATAACGCATAAGGCATAACGCATAACGCATAACGCATAAGGCGTCAGCATAACGCATAACGCATAAGGCATAACGCATAACGCATAACGCATAACGCATAACGCATAACGCATAACCCATAACGCATAACGCATAACGCATAACGCATAACGCATAACGCATAACGCATAACGCATAACGCATAACGCATAACGCATAACGCATAACGCATAACGCATAACGCATAACGCATAACGCATAACGCATAACGCATAACGCATAACGCATAACGCATAACCCATAGCGCATAACGCATAACGCGTAAAGCAAAACTCATAACCCATAACGCATAACGCATAACGCATAACGCATAACGCATAACGCATAACGCATAACGCATAACGCATAACGCATAACGCATAACGCATAACGCATAACGCATAACGCATAAGGCATAACGCATAACGCATAACGCATAAGGCGTCAGCATAACGCATAACGCATAAGGCATAACGCATAACGCATAACGCATAACGCATAACGCATAACGCATAACGCATAACGCATAACGCATAACGCATAACGCATAACGCATAACGCATAACGCATAACGCATAACGCATAACGCATTACGCATAACGCATAACGCATAAGGCATAAGCATAACGCATAACGCATAAGGCATAACGCATAACGCATAACGCATAACGCATAACGCATAACGCATAACGCATAACGCATAACGCATAACGCATAACGCATAACGCATAACGCATAACGCATAACGCATAACGCATAACGCATAACGCATAACGCATAACGCATAACGCATAACGCATAACGCAAACGCATAACGCATAACGCATAACGCATAACGCATAACGCATAACGCATAACGCATAAGGCATAACGCATAACGCATAACGCATAAGGCGTCAGCATAACGCAAAACGCATAACGCATAACGCATAACGCATAACGTATAACGCATAACGCATGACGCATAACGCATAACGCATAACGCATAACGCATAACGCATAACGCATAACGCATAACGCATAACGCAAAACGCATAACGCATAACGCATAACGCATAACGCATAACGCATAAGGCGTCAGCATAACGCATAAGGCATAACGCATAACGCATAACGCATAACGCATAACGCATAACGCATAACGCATAACGCATAACGCATAACGCATAACGCATAACGCATAACGCATAACGCATAACGCATAACGCATAACGCATAACGCATAACGCATAACGCATAACGCATAACGCATAACGCATAACGCATAACGCATAACGCATAAGGCGTCAGCATAACGCATAACGCATAAGGCATAACGCATAACGCATAACGCATAACGCATAACGCATAACGCATAACGCATTACGCATAACGCATAACGCATAACGCATAACGCATAACGCATAACGCATAACGCATAACGAATAACGCATAACGCATAAGGCATAACGCATAACGCATAACGCATAAGGCGTCAGCATAACGCATAACGCATAAGGCATAACGCATAACGCATAACGCATAACGCATAACGCATAACGCATAACGCATAACGCATAACGCATAACGCATAACGCATAACGCATAACGCATAACGCATAACGCATAACGCATAACGCATAACGCATAACGCATAACGCATAACGCATAACGCATAACGCATAACGCATAACGCATAACGCATAACGCATAACGCATAACGCATAACGCATAACGCATAACGCATAACGCATAACGCATAACGCATAACGCATAAGGCATAACGCATAACGCATAACGCATAAGGCGTCAGCATAACGCATAACGCATAAGGCATAACGCATAACGCATAACGCATAACGCATAACGCATAACGCATAACCCATAACGCATAACGCATAACGCATAACGCATAACGCATAACGCATAACGCATAACGCATAACGCATAACGCATAACGCATAACGCATAACGCATAACGCATAACGCATAACGCATAACGCATAAGGCATAACGCATAACGCATGACGCATAACGCATAACGCATAACGCATAACGCACAACGCATAACGCATAACGCATAACGCATAACGCATAACGCATAACGCATAACGCATTACGCATAACGCATAAGGCATAAGCATAACGCATAACGCATAAGGCATAACGCACAACGCATAACGCATAACGCATAACGCATAACGCATAACGCATAACGCATAACGCATAACGCATAACGCATAACGCATAACGCATAACGCATAACGCATAACGCATAACGCATAACGCATAACGCATAACGCATAACGCATAACGCATAACGCATAACGCATAACGCATAACGCATAACGCATAACGCATAAGGCATAACGCATAACGCATAACGCATAAGGCGTCAGCATAACGCATAACGCATAAGGCATAACGCATAACGCATAACGCATAACGCATAACGCATAACGCATAACGCATAACGCATAACGCATAACGCATAACGCATAACGCATAACGCATAACGCATAACGCATAACGCATAACGCATAACGCAAAACGCATAACGCATAACGCATAACGCATAACGCATAACGCATAAGGCGTCAGCATAACGCATAAGGCATAACGCATAACGCATAACGCATAACGCATAACGCATAACGCATAACGCATAACGCATAACGCATAACGCATAACGCATAACGCATAACGCATAACGCATAACGCATAACGCATAACGCATAACGCATAACGCATAACGCATAACGCATAACGCATAAGGCATAACGCATAACGCATAACGCATAACGCATAACGCATAACGCATAACGCACAACGCATAACGCATAACGCATAACGCATAACGCATAACGCATAACGCATAACGCATAACGCATAACGCATAACGCATAACGCATAACGCATAACGCAAAACGCATAACGCATAACGCATAACGCATAACGCATAACGTATAACGCATAACGCATGACGCATAACGCATAACGCATAACGCATAACGCATAACGCATAACGCATAACGCATAACGCATAACGCAAAACGCATAACGCATAACGCATAACGCATAACGCATAACGCATAAGGCGTCAGCATAACGCATAAGGCATAACGCATAACGCATAACGCATAACGCATAACGCATAACGCATAACGCATAACGCATAACGCATAACACATAACGCATAACGCATAACGCATAACGCATAACGCATAACGCATAACGCATAAGGCGTCAGCATAACGCATAACGCATAAGGCATAACGCATAACGCATAACGCATAACGCATAACGCATAACGCATAACGCATAACGCATTACGCATAACGCATAACGCATAACGCATAACGCATAACGCATAACGCATAACGCATAACGCATAACGCATAACGCATAACGCATAACGAATAACGCATAACGCATAACGCATAACGCATAACGCATAACGCATAACGCATAACGCATAACGCATAACGCATAACGCATAACGCATAACGCATAACGCATAACCCATAGCGCATAACGCTTAACGCGTAAAGCAAAACTCATAACCCATAACGCATAACGCATAACGCATAACGCATAACGCATAACGCATAACGCATAACGCATAACGCATAACGCATAACGCATAACGCATAACGCATAACGCATAACGCATAACGCATAACGCATAACGCATAACGCATAACGCATAACGCATAACGCATAACGCATAACGCATAACGCATAACGCATAACGCATAACGCATAACGCATAACGCATAACGCATAACGCATAACGCATAACGCATAACGCATAACGCATAACGCATAACGCATTACGCATAACGCATAACGCATAACGCATAACGCATAACGCATAACGCATAACGCATAACGCATTACGCATAACGCATAACGCATAAGGCATAAGCATAACGCATAACGCATAAGGCATAACGCATAACGCATAACGCATAACGCATAACGCATAACGCATAACGCATAACGCATAACGCATAACGCATAACGCATAACGCATAACGCATAACGCATAACGCATAACGCATAACGCATAACGCATAACGCATAACGCATAACGCATAACGCATAACGCATAACGCATAACGCATAACGCTTGACGCATAACGCATAACGCATAACGCATAACGCATAACGCATAACGCATAACGCATAACGCATAACGCATAACGCATAACGCAAAACGCATAACGCATAACGCATAACGCATAACGCATAACGTATAAAGCATTACCCATAACGCATAACGCATAACGCATAACGCATAACGCATAACGCATAACGCATAACGCATAACGCATAACGCATAACGCATAACGCATAACGCATAACGCATAACGCATAACGCATAACGCATAACGCATAACGCATAACGCATAACGCATAACGCATAACGCATAACGCATAACGCATAACGCATAACGCATAACGCATAACGCATAACGCATAACGCATAACGCATAACGCATAACGCATAACGCATAACGCATAACGCATAACGCATAACGCATAACGCATAACGCATAACGCATAACGCATAACGCATAACGCATAACGCATAACGCATAACGCATAACGCATAACGCATAACGCATAACGCATAACGCATAACGCATAACGCATAACGCATAACGCATAACGCATAACGCATAACGCATAACGCATAACGCATAACGCATAACGCATAACGCATAACGCATAACGCATAACGCATAACGCATAACGCAAAACGCATAACGCATAACGCATAACGCATAACGCATAACGCATAACGCATAACGCATAACGCATAACGCATAACGCATAACGCATAACGCATAACGCATAACGCATAACGCATAACGCATAACGCATAACGCATAACGCATAACGCATAACGCATAACGCATAACGCATAACGCATAACGCATAACGCATAAGGCGTCAGCATAACGCATAAGGCATAACGCATAACGCATAACGCATAACGCATAACGCATAACGCATAACGCATAACGCATAACGCATAACGCATAACGCATTACGCATAACGCATAACGCATAAGGCATAAGCATAACGCATAACGCATAAGGCATAACGCATAACGCATAACGCATAACGCATAACGCATAACGCATAACGCATAACGCATAACCCATAGCGCATAACGCATAACGCGTAAAGCAAAACTCATAACCCATAACGCATAACGCATAACGCATAACGCATAACGCATAACGCATAACGCATAACGCATAACGCATAACGCATAACGCATAACGCATAACGCATAACGCATAACGCATAACGCATAACGCATAACGCATAACGCATAACGCATAACGCATAACGCATAACGCATAACGCATAACGCATAACGCATAACGCATAACGCATAACGCATAACGCATAACGCATAACGCATAACGCATAACGCATAACGCATAACGCATAACGCATAACGCATAACGCATAACGCATAACGCATAACGCATAACGCATAACGCATAACGCATAACGCATAACGCATAACGCATAACGCATAACGCATAACGCATAACGCATAACGCATAACGCATAACGCATAACGCATAACGCATAACGCATAACGCATAACGCATAACGCATAACGCATAACGCAAACGCATAACGCATAACGCATAACGCATAACGCATAACGCATAACGCATAACGCATAAGGCATAACGCATAACGCATAACGCATAAGGCGTCAGCATAACGCATAACGCATAAGGCATAAGGCATAACGCATAACGCATAACGCATAACGCATAACGCATAACGCATAACGCATAACGCATAACGCATAACGCATAACGCATAACGCATAACGCATAACGCATAACGCATAACGCATAACGCATAACGCATAACGCATAACGCATAACGCATAACGCATAACGCATAACGCATAACGCATAACGCATAACGCATAACGCATAACGCATAACGCATAACGCATAACGCATAACGCATAACGCATAACGCATAACGCATAAGGCATAACGCATAACGCATAACGCATAAGGCGTCAGCATAACGCATAACGCATAAGGCATAACGCATAACGCATAACGCATAACGCATAACGCATAACGCATAACGTATAACGCATAACGCATAACGCATAACGCATAACGCATAACGCATAACGCATAACGCATAACGCATAACGCATAACGCATAACGCATAACGCATAACGCATAACGCATAACGCATAACGCATGACGCATAACGCATAACGCATAACGCATAACGCATAACGCATAACGCATAACGCATAACGCATAACGCATAACGCATAACGCAAAACGCATAACGCATAACGCATAACGCATAACGCATAACGTATAACGCATAACGCATGACGCATAACGCATAACGCATAACGCATAACGCATAACGCATAACGCATAACGCATAACGCAAAACGCATAACGCATAACGCATAACGCATAACGCATAACGCATAACGCATAAGGCGTCAGCATAACGCATAAGGCATAACGCATAACGCATAACGCATAACGCATAACGCATAACGCATAACGCATAACGCATAACGCATAACGCATAACGCATAACGCATAACGCATAACGCATAAGGCGTCAGCATAACGCATAACGCATAAGGCATAACGCATAACGCATAACGCATAACGCATAACGCATAACGCATAACGCATTACGCATAACGCATAACGCATAACGCATAACGCATAACGCATAACGCATAACGAATAACGCATAACGCATAACGCATAACGCATAACGCATAACGCATAACGCATAACGCATAACGCATAACGCATAACGCATAACGCATAACGCATAACGCATAACGCATAACGCATAACGCATAACGCATAACCCATAGCGCATAACGCTTAACGCGTAAAGCAAAACTCATAACCCATAACGCATAACGCATAACGCATAACGCATAACGCATAACGCATAACGCATAACGCATAACGCATAACGCATAACGCATAACGCATAACGCATAACGCATAACGCATAACGCATAACGCATAACGCATAACGCATAACGCATAACGCATAACGCATAACGCATAACGCATAACGCATAACGCATAACGCATAACGCATAACGCATAACGCATAACGCATAACGCATAACGCATAACGCATAACGCATAACGCATAACGCATAACGCATAACGCATAACGCATAACGCATAACGCATAACGCATAACGCATAACGCATAACGCATAACGCATAACGCATAACGCATAACGCATAACGCATTACGCATAACGCATAACGCATAACGCATAACGCATAACGCATAACGCATAACGCATAACGCATAACGCATAACGCATAACGCATAACGCATAAGGCGTCAGCATAACGCATAAGGCATAACGCATAACGCATAACGCATAACGCATAACGCATAACGCATAACGCATAACGCATAACGCATAACGCATAACGCATAACGCATAACGCATAACGCATAACGCATAACGCATAACGCATAACGCATAACGCATAACGCATAACGCATAACGCATAACGCATAACGCATAACGCATAACGCATAACGCATAACGCATAACGCATAACGCATAACGCATAACGCATAACGCATAACGCATAACGCATAACGAATAACGCATAACGCATAACGCATAACGCATAACGCATAACGCATAACGCATAACGCATAACGCATAACGCATAACGCATAACGCATAACCCATAGCGCATAACGCATAACGCGTAAAGCAAAACTCATAACCCATAACGCATAACGCATAACGCATAACGCATAACGCATAACGCATAACGCATAACGCATAACGCATAACGCATAACGCATAACGCATAACGCATAACGCATAACGCATAACGCATAACGCATAACGCATAACGCATAACGCATAACGCATAACGCATAACGCATAACGCATAACGCATAACGCATAACGCATAACGCATAACGCATAACGCATAACGCATAACGCATAACGCATAACGCATAACGCATAACGCATAACGCATAACGCATAAGGCATAACGCATAACGCATAACGCATAAGGCGTCAGCATAACGCATAACGCATAAGGCATAACGCATAACGCATAACGCATAACGCATAACGCATAACGCATAACGCATAACGCATAACGCATAACGCATAACGCATAACGCATAACGCATAACGCATAACGCATAACGCATTACGCATAACGCATAACGCATAAGGCATAAGCATAACGCATAACGCATAAGGCATAACGCATAACGCATAACGCATAACGCATAACGCATAACGCATAACGCATAACGCATAACGCATAACGCATAACGCATAACGCATAACGCATAACGCATAACGCATAACGCATAACGCATGACGCATAACGCATAACGCATAACGCATAACGCATAACGCATAACGCATAACGCATAACGCATAACGCATAACGCAAAACGCATAACGCATAACGCATAACGCATAACGTATAACGCATAACGCATGACGCATAACGCATAACGCATAACGCATAACGCATAACGCATAACGCATAACGCATAACGCATAACGCAAAACGCATAACGCATAACGCATAACGCATAACGCATAACGCATAAGGCGTCAGCATAACGCATAAGGCATAACGCATAACGCATAACGCATAACGCATAACGCATAACGCATAACGCATAACGCATAACGCATAACGCATAACGCATAACGCATAACGCATAACGCATAACGCATAACGCATAACGCATAACGCATAACGCATAACGCATAACGCATAACGCATAACGCATAACGCATAAGGCGTCAGCATAACGCATAACGCATAAGGCATAACGCATAACGCATAACGCATAACGCATAACGCATAACGCATAACGCATTACGCATAACGCATAACGCATAACGCATAACGCATAACGCATAACGCATAACGCATAACGCATAACGCATAACGAATAACGCATAACGCATAACGCATAACGCATAACGTATAACGCATAACGCATAACGCATAACGCATAACGCATAACCCATAGCGCATAACGCATAACGCATAACGCATAACGCATAACGCATAACGCATAAGGCGTCAGCATAACGCATAAGGCATAACGCATAACGCATAACGCATAACGCATAACGCATAACGCATAACGCATAACGCATAACGCATAACGCATAACGCATAACGCATGACGCATAACGCATAACGCATAACGCATAACGCATAACGCATAACGCATAACGCATAACGCAAAACGCATAACGCATAACGCATAACGCATAACGCATAACGCATAAGGCGTCAGCATAACGCATAAGTCATAACGCATAACGCATAACGCATAACGCATAACGCATAACGCATAACGCATAACGCATAACGCATAACCCATAGCGCATAACGCATAACGCGTAAAGCAAAACTCATAACCCATAACGCATAACGCATAACGCATAACGCATAACGCATAACGCATAACGCATAACGCATAACGCATAACGCATAACGCATAACGCATAACGCATAACGCATAACGCATAACGCATAACGCATAACGCATAACGCATAACGCATAACGCATAACGCATAACGCATAACGCATAACGCATAACGCATAACGCATAACGCATAACGCATAACGCATAACGCATAACGCATAACGCATAACGCATAACGCATAACGCATAACGCATAACGCATAACGCATAACGCATAACGCATAACGCATAACGCATAACGCATAAGGCATAACGCATAACGCATAACGCATAAGGCGTCAGCATAACGCATAACGCATAAGGCATAACGCATAACGCATAACGCATAACGCATAACGCATAACGCATAACGCATAACGCATAACGCATAACGCATAACGCATAACGCATAACCCATAGCGCATAACGCATAACGCGTAAAGCAAAACTCATAACCCATAACGCATAACGCATAACGCATAACGCATAACGCATAACGCATAACGCATAACGCATAACGCATAACGCATAACGCATAACGCATAACGCATAACGCATAACGCATAACGCATAACGCATAACGCATAACGCATAACGCATAACGCATAACGCATAACGCATAACGCATAACGCATAACGCATAACGCATAACGCATAACGCATAACGCATAACGCATAACGCATAACGCATAACGCATAACGCATAACGCATAACGCATAACGCATAACGCATAACGCATAACGCATAACGCATAACGCATAACGCATAACGCATAACGCATAACGCATAACGCATAACGCATAACGCATAACGCATAACGCATAACGCATAACGCATAACGCATAACGCATAACGCATAACGCATAACGCATAACGCATAACGCATAACGCATAACGCATAACGCATAACGCATAACGCATAACGCATAACGCATAACGCATAACGCATAACGCATAACGCATAACGCATAACGCATAAGGCATAACGCATAACGCATAACGCATAAGGCGTCAGCATAACGCATAACGCATAAGGCATAACGCATAACGCATAACGCATAACGCATAACGCATAACGCATAACGCATAACGCATAACGCATAACGCATAACGCATAACGCATAACGCATAACGCATAACGCATAACGCATAACGCATAACGCATAACGCATAACGCATAACGCATAACGCATAACGCATAACGCATAACGCATAACGCATAACGCATAACGCATAACGCATAACGCATAACGCATAACGCATAACGCATAACGCATAACGCATAACGCATAACGCATAACGCATAACGCATAACGCATAAGGCATAACGCATAACGCATAACGCATAAGGCGTCAGCATAACGCATAACGCATAAGGCATAACGCATAACGCATAACGCATAACGCATAACGCATAACGCATAACGCATAACGCATAACGCATAACGCATAACGCATAACGCATAACGCATAACGCATAACGCATAACGCATAACGCATAACGCATAACGCATAACGCATAACGCATAACGCATAACGCATAACGCATAACGCATAACGCATAACGCATAACGCATAACG
This sequence comes from Lasioglossum baleicum, assembly GCF_051020765.1. NCBI lineage: Eukaryota > Metazoa > Arthropoda > Insecta > Hymenoptera > Halictidae > Lasioglossum > Lasioglossum baleicum. The sequence goes on along the minus strand of NW_027469297.1, from coordinate 211,798 downwards.
CATAACCCATAGCGCATAACGCATAACGCGTAAAGCAAAACTCATAACCCATAACGCATAACGCATAACGCATAACGCATAACGCATAACGCATAACGCATAACGCATAACGCATAACGCATAACGCATAACGCATAACGCATAACGCATAACGCATAACGCATAACGCATAACGCATAACGCATAACGCATAACGCATAACGCATAACGCATAACGCATAACGCATAACGCATAACGCATAACGCATAACGCATAACGCATAACGCATAACGCATAACGCATAACGCATAACGCATAACGCATAACGCATAACGCATAACGCATAACGCATAACGCATAACGCATAACGCATAACGCATAACGCATAACGCATAACGCATAACGCATAACGCATAACGCATAACGCATAACGCATAACGCAAACGCATAACGCATAACGCATAACGCATAACGCATAACGCATAACGCATAACGCATAACGCATAACGCATAACGCATAACGCATAACGCATAACGCATAACGCATAACGCATAACGCATAACGCATAACGCATAACGCATAACGCATAACGCATAACGCATAACGCATAACGCATAACGCATAACGCATAACGCATAACGCATAACGCATAACGCATAACGCATAACGCATAACGCATAACGCATAACGCAAACGCATAACGCATAACGCATAACGCATAACGCATAACGCATAACGCATAACGCATAACGCATAAGGCATAACGCATAACGCATAACGCATAAGGCGTCAGCATAACGCATAACGCATAAGGCATAAGGCATAACGCATAACGCATAACGCATAACGCATAACGCATAACGCATAACGCATAACGCATAACGCATAACGCATAACGCATAACGCATAACGCATAACGCATAACGCATAACGCATAACGCATAACGCATAACGCATAACGCATAACGCATAACGCATAACGCATAACGCATAACGCATAACGCATAACGCATAACGCATAACGCATAAGGCATAACGCATAACGCATAACGCATAAGGCGTCAGCATAACGCATAACGCATAAGGCATAACGCATAACGCATAACGCATAACGCATAACGCATAACGCATAACGCATAACGCATAACGCATAACGCATAACGCATAACGCATAACGCATAACGCATAACGCATAACGCATAACGCATAACGCATAACGCATAACGCATAACGCATAACGCATAACGCATAACGCATAACGCATAACGCATAACGCATAACGCATAACGCATAACGCATAACGCATAACGCATAACGCATAACGCATAAGGCATAACGCATAACGCATGACGCATAACGCATAACGCATAACGCATAACGCACAACGCATAACGCATAACGCATAACGCATAACGCATAACGCATAACGCATAACGCATTACGCATAACGCATAAGGCATAAGCATAACGCATAACGCATAAGGCATAACGCACAACGCATAACGCATAACGCATAACGCATAACGCATAACGCATAACGCATAACGCATAACGCATAACGCATAACGCATAACGCATAACGCATAACGCATAACGCATAACGCATAACGCATAACGCATAACGCATAACGCATAACGCATAACGCATAACGCATAACGCATAACGCATAACGCATAACGCATAACGCATAACGCATAACGCATAAGGCATAACGCATAACGCATAACGCATAAGGCGTCAGCATAACGCATAACGCATAAGGCATAACGCATAACGCATAACGCATAACGCATAACGCATAACGCATAACGCATAACGCATAACGCATAACGCATAACGCATAACGCATAACGCATAACGCATAACGCATAACGCATAACGCATAACGCATAACGCATAACGCATAACGCATAACGCATAACGCATAACGCATAACGCATAACGCATAACGCATAACGCATAACGCATAACGCATAACGCATAACGCATAACGCATAACGCATAACGCATAACGCATAACGCATAACGCATAAGGCATAACGCATAACGCATAACGCATAACGCATAACGCATAACGCATAACGCACAACGCATAACGCATAACGCATAACGCATAACGCATAACGCATAACGCATAACGCATAACGCATAACGCATAACGCATAACGCATAACGCAAAACGCATAACGCATAACGCATAACGCATAACGCATAACGTATAACGCATAACGCATGACGCATAACGCATAACGCATAACGCATAACGCATAACGCATAACGCATAACGCATAACGCATAACGCAAAACGCATAACGCATAACGCATAACGCATAACGCATAAGGCGTCAGCATAACGCATAAGGCATAACGCATAACGCATAACGCATAACGCATAACGCATAACACATAACGCATAACGCATAACGCATAACGCATAACGCATAACGCATAAGGCGTCAGCATAACGCATAACGCATAAGGCATAACGCATAACGCATAACGCATAACGCATAACGCATAACGCATAACGCATAACGCATTACGCATAACGCATAACGCATAACGCATAACGCATAACGCATAACGCATAACGCATAACGCATAACGCATAACGCATAACGCATAACGAATAACGCATAACGCATAACGCATAACGCATAACGCATAACGCATAACGCATAACGCATAACGCATAACGCATAACGCATAACGCATAACGCATAACGCATAACCCATAGCGCATAACGCTTAACGCGTAAAGCAAAACTCATAACCCATAACGCATAACGCATAACGCATAACGCATAACGCATAACGCATAACGCATAACGCATAACGCATAACGCATAACGCATAACGCATAACGCATAACGCATAACGCATAACGCATAACGCATAACGCATAACGCATAACGCATAACGCATAACGCATAACGCATAACGCATAACGCATAACGCATAACGCATAACGCATAACGCATAACGCATAACGCATAACGCATAACGCATAACGCATAACGCATAACGCATAACGCATAACGCATAACGCATAACGCATAACGCATAACGCATAACGCATAACGCATTACGCATAACGCATAACGCATAACGCATAACGCATAACGCATAACGCATAACGCATAACGCATTACGCATAACGCATAACGCATAAGGCATAAGCATAACGCATAACGCATAAGGCATAACGCATAACGCATAACGCATAACGCATAACGCATAACGCATAACGCATAACGCATAACGCATAACGCATAACGCATAACGCATAACGCATAACGCATAACGCATAACGCATAACGCATAACGCATAACGCATAACGCATAACGCATAACGCATAACGCATAACGCATAACGCATAACGCTTGACGCATAACGCATAACGCATAACGCATAACGCATAACGCATAACGCATAACGCATAACGCATAACGCATAACGCATAACGCAAAACGCATAACGCATAACGCATAACGCATAACGTATAAAGCATTACCCATAACGCATAACGCATAACGCATAACGCATAACGCATAACGCATAACGCATAACGCATAACGCATAACGCATAACGCATAACGCATAACGCATAACGCATAACGCATAACGCATAACGCATAACGCATAACGCATAACGCATAACGCATAACGCATAACGCATAACGCATAACGCATAACGCATAACGCATAACGCATAACGCATAACGCATAACGCATAACGCATAACGCATAACGCATAACGCATAACGCATAACGCATAACGCATAACGCATAACGCATAACGCATAACGCATAACGCATAACGCATAACGCATAACGCATAACGCATAACGCATAACGCATAAGGCATAACGCATAACGCATAACGCATAACGCATAACGCATAACGCATAACGCATAACGCATTACGCATAACGCATAACGCATAACGCATAACGCATAACGCATAACGCATAACGCATAACGCATAACGCATAACGCATAACGCATAACGCATAACGCATAACGCATAACGCATAACGCATAACGCATAACGCATAAGGCATAACGCATAACGCATAACGCATAACGCATAACGCATAACGCATAACGCATAACGCATAACGCATAACGCATAACGCATAACGCATAACGCATAACGCATAACGCATAACGCATAACGCATAACGCATAACGCATAACGCATAACGCATAACGCATAACGCATAACGCATAACGCATAACGCATAACGCATAACGCATAACGCATAACGCTTGACGCATAACGCATAACGCATAACGCATAACGCATAACGCATAACGCATAACGCATAACGCATAACGCAAAACGCATAACGCATAACGCATAACGCATAACGCATAACGTATAAAGCATTACCCATAACGCATAACGCATAACGCATAACGCATAACGCATAACGCATAACGCATAACGCATAACGCATAACGCATAACGCATAACGCAAAGGCGTCAGCATAACGCATAAGGCATAACGCATAACGCATAACGCATAACGCATAACGCATAACGCATAACGCATAACGCATAACGCATAACGCATAACGCATAACGCATAACGCATAACGCATAACGCATAACGCATAACGCATAACGCATAACGCATAACGCATAACGCATAACGCATAACGCATAACGCATAACGCATAACGCATAACGCATAACGCATAACGCATAACGCATAACGCATAAGGCATAACGCATAACGCATAACGCATAAGGCGTCAACATAACGCATAAGGCATAACGCATAACGCATAACGCATAACGCATAACGCATAACGCATAACGCATAACGCATAACGCATAACGCATAACGCATAACGCATAACGCATAACGCATAACGCATAACGCATAACGCATAACGCATAACGCATAACGCATAACGCATGACGCATAACGCATAACGCATAACGCATAACGCATAACGCATAACGCATAACGCATAACGCATAACGCATAACGCATAACGCATAAGGCGTCAGCATAACGCATAACGCATAAGGCATAACGCATAACGCATAACGCATAACGCATAACGCATAACGCATTACGCATAACGCATAACGCATAACGCATAACGCATAACGCATAACGCATAACGAATAACGCATAACGCATAACGCATAACGCATAACGCATAACGCATAACGCATAACGCATAACGCATAACGCATAACGCATAACGCATAACCCATAGCGCATAACGCTTAACGCGTAAAGCAAAACTCATAACCCATAACGCATAACGCATAACGCATAACGCATAACGCATAACGCATAACGCATAACGCATAACGCATAACGCATAACGCATAACGCATAACGCATAACGCATAACGCATAACGCATAACGCATAACGCATAACGCATAACGCATAACGCATAACGCATAACGCATAACGCATAACGCATAACGCATAACGCATAACGCATAACGCATAACGCATAACGCATAACGCATAACGCATAACGCATAACGCATAACGCATAACGCATAACGCATAACGCATAACGCATAACGCATAACGCATAACGCATAACGCATAACGCATAACGCATAACGCATAACGCATAACGCATAACGCATAACGCATAACGCATAACGCATAACGCATAACGCATAACGCATAACGCATAACGCATAACGCATAACGCATAACGCATAACGCATAACGCATAACGCATAACGCATAACGCATAACGCATAACGCATTACGCATAACGCATAACGCATAAGGCATAAGCATAACGCATAACGCATAAGGCATAACGCATAACGCATAACGCATAACGCATAACGCATAACGCATAACGCATAAGGCGTCAGAATAACGCATAAGGCATAACGCATAACGCATAACGCATAACGCATAACGCATAACGCATAACGCATAACGCATAACGCATAACGCATAACGCATAACGCATAACGCATTACGCATAACGCATAACGCATAAGGCATAAGCATAACGCATAACGCATAAGGCATAACGCATAACGCATAACGCATAACGCATAACGCATAACGCATAACGCATAACGCATAACGCATAACCCATAGCGCATAGCGCTTAACGCGTAAAGCAAAACTCATAACCCATAACGCATAACGCATAACGCATAACGCATAACGCATAACGCATAACGCATAACGCATAACGCATAACGCATAACGCATAAGGCGTCAGCATAACGCATAAGGCATAACGCATAACGCATAACGCATAACGCATAACGCATAACGCATAACGCATAACGCATAACGCATAACGCATAACGCATAACGCATAACGCATAAGGCATAACGCATAACGCATAACGCATAACGCATAACGCATAACGCATAACGCATAACGCATAACGCATAACGCATAACGCATAACGCATAACGCATAACGCATAACGCATAACGCATAACGCATAACGCATAACGCATAAGGCATAACGCATAACGCATAACGCATAACGCATAACGCATAACGCATAACGCATAAGGCGTCAGAATAACGCATAAGGCATAACGCATAACGCATAACGCATAACGCATAACGCATAACGCATAACGCATAACGCATAACGCATAACGCATAACGCATAACGCATTACGCATAACGCATAACGCATAAGGCATAAGCATAACGCATAACGCATAAGGCATAACGCATAACGCATAACGCATAACGCATAACGCATAACGCATAACGCATAACGCATAACGCATAACCCATAGCGCATAGCGCTTAACGCGTAAAGCAAAACTCATAACCCATAACGCATAACGCATAACGCATAACGCATAACGCATAACGCATAACGCATAACGCATAACGCATAACGCATAACGCATAACGCATAACGCATAAGGCGTCAGCATAACGCATAAGGCATAACGCATAACGCATAACGCATAACGCATAACGCATAACGCATAACGCATAACGCATAACGCATAACGCATAACGCATAACGCATAACGCATAACGCATAACGCATAACGCATAAGGCATAACGCATAACGCATAACGCATAACGCATAACGCATAACGCATAACGCATAACGCATAACGCATAACGCATAACGCATAACGCATAACGCATAACGCATAACGCATAACGCATAACGCATAACGCATAACGCATAACGCATAACGCATAACGCATAACGCATAACGCATAACGCATAACGCATAACGCATAACGCTTGACGCATAACGCATAACGCATAACGCATAACGCATAACGCATAACGCATAACGCATAACGCAAAACGCATAACGCATAACGCATAACGCATAACGTATAAAGCATTACCCATAACGCATAACGCATAACGCATAACGCATAACGCATAACGCATAACGCATAACGCATAACGCATAACGCATAACGCATAACGCATAACGCATAACGCATAACGCATAACGCATAACGCATAACGCATAACGCATAACGCATAACGCATAACGCATAACGCATAACGCATAACGCATAACGCATAACGCATAACGCATAACGCATAACGCATAACGCATAACGCATAACGCATAACGCATAACGCATAACGCATAACGCATAACGCATAACGCATAACGCATAAGGCGTCAGCATAACGCATAACGCATAAGGCATAACGCATAACGCATAACGCATAACGCATAACGCATAACGCATAACGCATAACGCATAACGCATAACGCATAACGCATAACGCATAACGCATAACGCATAACGCATAACGCATAACGCATAACGCATAACGCATAACGCATAACGCATAACGCATAACGCATAACGCAAAACGCATAACGCATAACGCATAACGCATAACGCATAACGCATAACGTATAAAGCATTACCCATAACGCATAACGCATAACGCATAACGCATAACGCATAACGCATAACGCATAACGCATAACGCATAACGCATAACGCATAACGCATAACGCATAACGCATAACGCATAACGCATAACGCATAACGCATAAGGCGTCAGCATAACGCATAAGGCATAACGCATAACGCATAACGCATAACGCATAACGCATAACGCATAACGCATAACGCATAACGCATAACGCATAACGCATAACGCATAACGCATAACGCATAACGCATAACGCATAACGCATAACGCATAACGCATAACGCATAACGCATAACGCATAACGCATAACGCATAACGCATAACGCATAACGCATAACGCATAAGGCGTCAGCATAACGCATAACGCATAAGGCATAACGCATAACGCATAACGCATAACGCATAACGCATAACGCATAACGCATAACGCATAACGCATAACGCATAACGCATAACGCATAACGCATAACGCATAACGCATAACGCATAACGCATAAGGCGTCAGCATAACGCATAACGCATAAGGCATAACGCATAACGCATAACGCATAACGCATAACGCATAACGCATAACGCATTACGCATAACGCATAACGCATAACGCATAACGCATAACGCATAACGCATAACGCATAACGCATAACGAATAACGCATAACGCATAACGCATAACGCATAACGCATAACGCATAACGCATAACGCATAACGCATAACCCATAGCGCATAACGCTTAACGCGTAAAGCAAAACTCATAACCCATAACGCATAACGCATAACGCATAACGCATAACGCATAACGCATAACGCATAACGCATAACGCATAACGCATAACGCATAACGCATAACGCATAACGCATAACGCATAACGCATAACGCATAACACATAACGCATAACGCATAACGCATAACGCATAACGCATAACGCATAACGCATAACGCATAACGCATAACGCATAACGCATAACGCATAACGCATAACGCATAACGCATAACGCATAACGCATAACGCATAACGCATAACGCATAACGCATAACGCATAACGCATAACGCATAACGCATAACGCATAACGCATAACGCATAACGCATAACGCATAACGCATAACGCATAACGCATAACGCATAACGCATAACGCATAACGCATAACGCATAACGCATAACGCATAACGCATAACGCATAACGCATAACGCATAACGCATAACGCATAACGCATAACGCATAACGCTTGACGCATAACGCATAACGCATAACGCATAACGCATAACGCATAACGCATAACGCATAACGCATAACGCAAAACGCATAACGCATAACGCATAACGCATAACGCATAACGCATAACGCATAACGCATAACGCATAACGCATAACGCATAACGCATAACGCATAACGCATAACGCATAACGCATAACGCATAAGGCGTCAGCATAACGCATAAGGCATAACGCATAACGCATAACGCATAACGCATAACGCATAACGCATAACGCATAACGCATAACGCATAACGCATAACGCATAACGCATAACGCATAACGCATAACGCATAACGCATAACGCATAACGCATAACGCATAACGCATAAGGCATAACGCATAACGCATAACGCATAACGCATAACGCATAACGCATAACGCATAACGCATAACGCATAACGCATAACGCATAACGCATAACGCATAACGCATAACGCATAACGCATAACGCATAACGCATAACGCATAACGCATAACGCATAACGCATAACGCATAACGCATAACGCATAACGCATAACGCATAACGCATAAGGCATAACGCATAACGCATAACGCATAAGGCGTCAACATAACGCATAAGGCATAACGCATAACGCATAACGCATAACGCATAACGCATAACGCATAACGCATAACGCATAACGCATAACGCATAACGCATAACGCATTACGCATAACGCATAAGGCATAAGCATAACGCATAACGCATAAGGCATAACGCATAACGCATAACGCATAACGCATAACGCATAACGCATAACGCATAACGCATAACGCATAACGCATAACGCATAACGCATAACGCATAACGCATAACGCATAACGCATAACGCATAACGCATAACGCATAACGCATAACGCATAACGCATAACGCATAACGCATAACGCATAACGCATAACGCATAACGCATAACGCATAACGCATGACGCATAACGCATAACGCATAACGCATAACGCATAACGCATAACGCATAACGCATAACGCATAACGCATAACGCATAACGCATAACGCATAACGCATAACGCATAAGGCGTCAGCATAACGCATAACGCATAAGGCATAACGCATAACGCATAACGCATAACGCATAACGCATAACGCATAACGCATTACGCATAACGCATAACGCATAACGCATAACGCATAACGCATAACGCATAACGAATAACGCATAACGCATAACGCATAACGCATAACGCATAACGCATAACGCATAACGCATAACGCATAACGCATAACGCATAACGCATAACGCATAACGCATAACGCATAACGCATAACGCATAACGCATTACGCATAACGCATAACGCATAACGCATAACGCATAACGCATAACGCATAACGAATAACGCATAACGCATAACGCATAACGCATAACGCATAACGCATAACGCATAACGCATAACGCATAACGCATAACGCATAACGCATAACGCATAACGCATAACGCATAACGCATAACGCATAACGCATAACGCATAACGCATAACGCATAACGCATAACGCATAACGCATAACGCATAACGCATAACGCATAACGCATAACGCATAACGCATAACGCATAACGCATAACGCATAACGCATAACGCATAACGCATAACGCATAACGCATAACGCATAACGCATAACGCATAACGCATAACGCATAACGCATAACGCATAACGCATAACGCATAACGCATAACGCATAACGCATAACGCATAACGCATAACGCATAACGCATAACGCATAACGCATAACGCATAACGCATAACGCATTACGCATAACGCATAACGCATAAGGCATAAGCATAACGCATAACGCATAAGGCATAACGCATAACGCATAACGCATAACGCATAACGCATAACGCATAACGCATAACGCATAACGCATAACGCATAACGCATAACGCATAACGCATAACGCTTGACGCATAACGTATAACGCATAACGCATAACGCATAACGCATAACGCATAACGCATAACGCATAACGCATAACGCATAACGCAAAACGCATAACGCATAACGCATAACGCATAACGTATAAAGCATTACCCATAACGCATAACGCATAACGCATAACGCATAACGCATAACGCATAACGCATAACGCATAACGCATAACGCATAACGCATAACGCATAACGCATAACGCATAACGCATAACGCATAACGCATAACGCATAACGCATAACGCATAACGCATAACGCATAACGCATAACGCATAACGCATAAGGCATAACGCATAACGCATAACGCATAACGCATAACGCATAACGCATAACGCATAACGCATAACGCATAACGCATAACGCATAACGCATAAGGCATAACGCATAACGCATAACGCATAACGCATAACGCATAACGCATAACGCATAACGCATAACGCATAACGCATAACGCATAACGCATAACGCATAACGCATAACGCATAACGCATAACGCATAACGCATAACGCATAACGCATAACGCATAACGCATAACGCATAACGCATAACGCATAACGCATAACGCATAACGCATAACGCTTGACGCATAACGCATAACGCATAACGCATAACGCATAACGCATAACGCATAACGCATAACGCATAACGCATAACGCAAAACGCATAACGCATAACGCATAACGTATAAAGCATTACCCATAACGCATAACGCATAACGCATAACGCATAACGCATAACGCATAACGCATAACGCATAACGCATAACGCATAACGCATAACACATAACGCATAAGGCGTCAGCATAACGCATAAGGCATAACGCATAACGCATAACGCATAACGCATAACGCATAACGCATAACGCATAACGCATAACGCATAACGCATAACGCATAACGCATAACGCATAACGCATAAGGCATAACGCATAACGCATAACGCATAACGCATAACGCATAACGCATAACGCATAACGCATAACGCATAACGCATAACGCATAACGCATAACGCATAACGCATAACGCATAACGCATAACGCATAACGCATAACGCATAACGCATAACGCATAACGCATAACGCATAACGCATAACGCATAACGCATAACGCATAACGCTTGACGCATAACGCATAACGCATAACGCATAACGCATAACGCATAACGCATAACGCATAACGCATAACGCATAACGCAAAACGCATAACGCATAACGCATAACGCATAACGCATAACGTATAAAGCATTACCCATAACGCATAACGCATAACGCATAACGCATAACGCATAACGCATAACGCATAACGCATAACGCATAACGCATAACGCATAACGCATAACGCATAACGCATAACGCATAAGGCGTCAGCATAACGCATAAGGCATAACGCATAACGCATAACGCATAACGCATAACGCATAACGCATAACGCATAACGCATAACGCATAACGCATAACGCATAACGCATAACGCATAACGCATAACGCATAACGCATAACGCATAACGCATAACGCATAACGCATAACGCATAAGGCGTCAGCATAACGCATAACGCATAAGGCATAACGTATAAGGCATAACGCATAACGCATAACGCATAACGCATAACGCATAACGCATAACGCATAACGCATAACGCATAACGCATAACGCATAACGCATAACGCATAACGCATAACGCATAACGCATAACGCATAACGCATAAGGCGTCAGCATAACGCATAACGCATAAGGCATAACGCATAACGCATAACGCATAACGCATAACGCATAACGCATAACGCATTACGCATAACGCATAACGCATAACGCATAACGCATAACGCATAACGCATAACGCATAACGAATAACGCATAACGCATAACGCATAACGCATAACGCATAACGCATAACGCATAACGCATAACGCATAACGCATAACGCATAACGCATAACCCATAGCGCATAACGCTTAACGCGTAAAGCAAAACTCATAACCCATAACGCATAACGCATAACGCATAACGCATAACGCATAACGCATAACGCATAACGCATAACGCATAACGCATAACGCATAACGCATAACGCATAACGCATAACGCATAACGCATAACGCATAACGCATAACGCATAACGCATAACGCATAACGCATAACGCATAACGCATAACGCATAACGCATAACGCATAACGCATAACGCATAACGCATAACGCATAACGCATAACGCATAACGCATAACGCATAACGCATAACGCATAACGCATAACGCATAACGCATAACGCATAACGCATAACGCATAACGCATAACGCATAACGCATAACGCATAACGCATAACGCATAACGCATAACGCATAACGCATAACGCATAACGCATAACGCATAACGCATAACGCATAACGCATAACGCATAACGCATAACGCATAACGCATAACGCATAACGCATAACGCATAACGCATAACGCATAACGCATAACGCATAACGCATAACGCATTACGCATAACGCATAACGCATAAGGCATAAGCATAACGCATAACGCATAAGGCATAACGCATAACGCATAACGCATAACGCATAACGCATAACGCATAACGCATAACGCATAACGCAAAACGCATAACGCATAACGCATAACGCATAACGCATAACGCATAACGTATAAAGCATTACCCATAACGCATAACGCATAACGCATAACGCATAACGCATAACGCATAACGCATAACGCATAACGCATAACGCATAACGCATAACGCATAACGCATAACGCATAACGCATAACGCATAACGCATAACGCATAACGCATAAGGCGTCAGCATAACGCATAAGGCATAACGCATAACGCATAACGCATAACGCATAACGCATAACGCATAACGCATAACGCATAACGCATAACGCATAACGCATAACGCATAAGGCATAACGCATAACGCATAACGCATAACGCATAACGCATAACGCATAACGCATAACGCATAACGCATAACGCATAACGCATAACGCATAACGCATAACGCATTACGCATAACGCATAACGCATAACGCATAACGCATAACGCATAACGCATAACGCTTGACGCATAACGCATAACGCATAACGCATAACGCATAACGCATAACGCATAACGCATAACGCATAACGCAAAACGCATAACGCATAACGCATAACGCATAACGCATAACGTATAAAGCATTACCCATAACGCATAACGCATAACGCATAACGCATAACGCATAACGCATAACGCATAACGCATAACGCATAACGCATAACGCATAACGCAAAGGCGTCAGCATAACGCATAAGGCATAACGCATAACGCATAACGCATAACGCATAACGCATAACGCATAACGCATAACGCATAACGCATAACGCATAACGCATAACGCATAACGCATAACGCATAACGCATAACGCATAACGCATAACGCATAACGCATAACGCATAACGCATAACGCATAACGCATAACGCATAACGCATAACGCATAACGCATAACGCATAACGCATAACGCATAACGCATAACGCATAACGCATAAGGCATAACGCATAACGCATAACGCATAAGGCGTCAACATAACGCATAACGCATAACGCATAACGCATAAGGCGTCAACATAACGCATAACGCATAAGGCATAACGCATAACGCATAACGCATAACGCATAACGCATAACGCATAACGCATAACGCATAACGCATAACGCATTACGCATAACGCATAACGCATAAGGCATAAGCATAACGCATAACGCATAAGGCATAACGCATAACGCATAACGCATAACGCATAACGCATAACGCATAACGCATAACGCATAACGCATAACGCATAACGCATAACGCATAACGCATAACGCATAACGCATAACGCATAACGCATCACGCATAACGCATAACGCATAACGCATAACGCATAACGCATAACGCATAACGCATAACGCATAACGCATGACGCATAACGCATAACGCATAACGCATAACGCATAACGCATAACGCATAACGCATAACGCATAACGCATAACGCATAACGCATAACGCATAACGCATAACGCATAAGGCGTCAGCATAACGCATAACGCATAAGGCATAACGCATAACGCATAACGCATAACGCATAACGCATAACGCATAACGCATAACGCATTACGCATAACGCATAACGCATAACGCATAACGCATAACGCATAACGCATAACGCATAACGAATAACGCATAACGCATAACGCATAACGCATAACGCATAACGCATAACGCATAACGCATAACGCATAACGCATAACGCATAACGCATAACGCATAACGCATAACCCATAGCGCATAACGCTTAACGCGTAAAGCAAAACTCATAACCCATAACCCATAACGCATAACGCATAACGCATAACGCATAACGCATAACGCATAACGCATAACGCATAACGCATAACGCATAACGCATAACGCATAACGCATAACGCATAACGCATAACGCATAACGCATAACGCATAACGCATAACGCATAACGCATAACGCATAACGCATAACGCATAACGCATAACGCATAACGCATAACGCATAACGCATAACGCATAACGCATAACGCATAACGCTTGACGCATAACGTATAACGCATAACGCATAACGCATAACGCATAACGCATAACGCATAACGCATAACGCATAACGCAAAACGCATAACGCATAACGCATAACGCATAACGCATAACGTATAAAGCATTACCCATAACGCATAACGCATAACGCATAACGCATAACGCATAACGCATAACGCATAACGCATAACGCATAACGCATAACGCATAACGAATAACGCATAACGCATAACGCATAAGGCGTCAGCATAACGCATAAGGCATAACGCATAACGCATAACGCATAACGCATAACGCATAACGCATAACGCATAACGCATAACGCATAACGCATAACGCATAACGCATAACGCATAACGCATAACGCATAACGCATAACGCATAACGCATAACGCATAACGCATAACGCATAACGCATAACGCATAACGCATAACGCATGACGCATAACGCATAACGCATAACGCATAACGCATAACGCATAACGCATAACGCATAACGCATAACGCATAACGCATAACGCATAACGCATAACGCATAAGGCGTCAGCATAACGCATAACGCATAAGGCATAACGCATAACGCATAACGCATAACGCATAACGCATAACGCATAACGCATAACGCATTACGCATAACGCATAACGCATAACGCATAACGCATAACGCATAACGCATAACGCATAACGAATAACGCATAACGCATAACGCATAACGCATAACGCATAACGCATAACGCATAACGCATAACGCATAACGCATAACGCATAACGCATAACGCATAACCCATAGCGCATAACGCTTAACGCGTAAAGCAAAACTCATAACCCATAACCCATAACGCATAACGCATAACGCATAACGCATAACGCATAACGCATAACGCATAACGCATAACGCATAACGCATAACGCATAACGCATAACGCATAACGCATAACGCATAACGCATAACGCATAACGCATAACGCATAACGCATAACGCATAACGCATAACGCATAACGCATAACGCATAACGCATAACGCATAACGCATAACGCATAACGCATAACGCATAACGCATAACGCATAACGCATAACGAATAACGCATAACGCATAACGCATAAGGCGTCAGCATAACGCATAAGGCATAACGCATAACGCATAACGCATAACGCATAACGCATAACGCAAAACGCATAACGCATAACGCATAACGCATAACGCATAACGTATAAAGCATTACCCATAACGCATAACGCATAACGCATAACGCATAACGCATAACGCATAACGCATAACGCATAACGCATAAGGCGTCAGCATAACGCATAAGGCATAACGCATAACGCATAACGCATAACGCATAACGCATAACGCATAACGCATAACGCATAACGCATAACGCATAACGCATAACGCATAACGCATAACGCATAACGCATAACGCATAAGGCGTCAGCATAACGCATAACGCATAAGGCATAACGCATAACGCATAACGCATAACGCATAACGCATAACGCATAACGCATTACGCATAACGCATAACGCATAACGCATAACGCATAACGCATAACGCATAACGCATAACGCATAACGAATAACGCATAACGCATAACGCATAACGCATAACGCATAACGCATAACGCATAACGCATAACGCATAACGCATAACGCATAACGCATAACGCATAACGCATAACCCATAGCGCATAACGCTTAACGCGTAAAGCAAAACTCATAACCCATAACGCATAACGCATAACGCATAACGCATATCGCATAACGCATAACGCATAACGCATAACGCATAACGCATAACGCATAACGCATAACGCATAACGCATAACGCATAACGCATAACGCATAACGCATAACGCATAACGCATAACGCATAACGCATAACGCATAACGCATAACGCATAACGCATAACGCATAACGCATAACGCATAACGCATAACGCATAACGCATAACGCATAACGCATAACGCATAACGCATAACGCATAACGCATAACGCATAACGCATAACGCATAACGCATAACGCATAACGCATAACGCATAACGCATAACGCATAACGCATAACGCATAACGCATAACGCATAACGCATAACGCATAACGCATAACGCATAACGCATAACGCATAACGCATAACGCATAACGCATAACGCATAACGCATAACGCATAACGCATAACGCATAACGCATAACGCATAACGCATAACGCATAACGCATAACGCATAACGCATAACGCATAACGCATAACGCATAACGCATAACGCATAACGCATAACGCATAACGCATAACGCATAACGCATAACGCATAACGCATAACGCATAACGCATAACGCATAACGCATGACGCATAACGCATCACGCATAACGCATAACGCATAACGCATAACGCATAACGCATAACGCATAACACATAACGCATAACGCATAACGCATAACGCATAACGCATAACGCATAAGGCATAACGCATAACGCATAACGCATAAGGCGTCAACATAACGCATAACGCATAAGGCATAACGCATAACGCATAACGCATAACGCATAACGCATAACGCATAACGCATTACGCATAACGCATAACGCATAAGGCATAAGCATAACGCATAACGCATAAGGCATAACGCATAACGCATAACGCATAACGCATAACGCATAACGCATAACGCATAACGCATAACGCATAACGCATAACGCATAACGCATAACGCATAACGCATAACGCATAACGCATAACGCATAACGCATAACGCATAACGCATAACGCATGACGCATAACGCATAACGCATAACGCATAACGCATAACGCATAACGCATAACGCATAACGCATAACGCATAACGCATAACGCATAACGCATAACGCATAACGCATAACGCATAACGCATAACGCATAACGCATAACGCATAACGCATAACGCATAACGCATAACGCATAACGCATAACGCATAACGCATAACGCATAACGCAAAACGCATAACGCATAACGCATAACGCATAACGTATAAAGCATTACCCATAACGCATAACGCATAACGCATAACGCATAACGCATAACGCATAACGCATAACGCATAACGCATAACGCATAACGCATAATGCATAACGCATAACGCATAACGCATAACGCATAACGCATAACGCATAACGCATAACGCATAACGCATAACGCATAAGGCGTCAGCATAACGCATAAGGCATAACGCATAACGCATAACGCATAACGCATAACGCATAACGCATAACGCATAACGCATAACGCATAACGCATAACGCATAACGCATAACGCATAACGCATAACGCATAACGCATAACGCATAACGCATAACGCATAACGCATAACGCATAACGCATAACGCATAACGCATAACGCATAAGGCGTCAGCATAACGCATAACGCATAAGGCATAACGCATAACGCATAACGCATAACGCATAACGCATAACGCATAACGCATTACGCATAACGCATAACGCATAACGCATAACGCATAACGCATAACGCATAACGCATAACGCATAACGAATAACGCATAACGCATAACGCATAACGCATAACGCATAACGCATAACGCATAACGCATAACGCATAACGCATAACGCATAACGCATAACCCATAGCGCATAACGCTTAACGCGTAAAGCAAAACTCATAACCCATAACGCATAACGCATAACGCATAACGCATAACGCATAACGCATAACGCATAACGCATAACGCATAACGCATAACGCATAACGCATAACGCATAACGCATAACGCATAACGCATAACGCATAACGCATAACGCATAACGCATAACGCATAACGCATAACGCATAACGCATAACGCATAACGCATAACGCATAACGCATAACGCATAACGCATAACGCATAACGCATAACGCATAACGCATAACGCATAACGCATAACGCATAACGCATAACGCATAACGCATAACGCATAACGCATAACGCATAACGCATAACGCATAACGCATAACGCATAACGCATAACGCATAACGCATAACGCATAACGCATAACGCATAACGCATAACGCATAACGCATAACGCATAACGCATAACGCATAACGCATAACGCATAACGCATAACGCATAACGCATAAGGCATAACGCATAACGCATAACGCATAAGGCGTCAACATAACGCATAACGCATAAGGCATAACGCATAACGCATAACGCATAACGCATAAGGCATAACGCATAACGCATAACGCATAACGCATAACGCATAACGCATAACGCATTACGCATAACGCATAACGCATAAGGCATAAGCATAACGCATAACGCATAAGGCATAACGCATAACGCATAACGCATAACGCATAACGCATAACGCATAACGCATAACGCATAACGCATAACGCATAACGCATAACGCATAACGCATAACGCATAACGCATAACGCATAACGCATAACGCATAACGCATAACGCATAACGCATAACGCATGACGCATAACGCATAACGCATAACGCATAACGCATAACGCATAACGCATAACGCATAACGCATAACGTATAAAGCATTACCCATAACGCATAACGCATAACGCATAACGCATAACGCATAACGCATAACGCATAACGCATAACGCATAACGCATAACGCATAACGCATAACGCATAACGCATAACGCATAACGCACAACGCATAACGCATAACGCATAACGCATAACGCATAACGCATAACGCGTAACGCATAACGCATAACGCATAACGCATAACGCATAACGCATAACGCATAACGCATAACGCATAACGCATAACGCATAACGCATAACGCATAACGCATAACGCATAACGCATAACGCATAACGCATAACGCATAACGCATAACGCATAACGCATAACGCATAACGCATAACGCATAACGCATAACGCATAACGCATAACGCATAACGCATAACGCATAACGCATAACGCATAACGCATAACGCATAACGCATAACGCATAACGCATAACGCAAAACGCATAACGCATAACGCATAACGCATAACGCATAACGCATAACGCATAACGCATAACGCATAACGCATAACGCATGACGCATAACGCATAACGCATAACGCATAACGCATAACGCATAACGCATAACGCAAAACGCATAACGCATAACGCATAACGCATAACGCATAACGCATAACGCATAACGCATAACGCATAACGCATAACGCATAACGCATAACGCATAACGCATAACGCATAACGCATAACGCATAACGCATAACGCATAACGCATAGCGCATAACGCTTAACGCGTAAAGCAAAACTCATAACCCATAACGCATAACGCATAACGCATAACGCATAACGCATAACGCATAACGCATAACGCATAACGCATAACGCATAAGGCATAAGCATAACGCATAACGCATAACGCATAACCCATAGCGCATAACGCTTAACGCGTAAAGCAAAACTCATAACCCATAACGCATAACGCATAACGCATAACGCATAACGCATAACGCATAACGCATAACGCATTACGCATAACGCATAACGCATAACGCATAACGCATAACGCATAACGCATAACGCATAACGCATAACGCATAACGCATAACGCATAACGCATAACGCATAACGCATAACGCATAACGCATAACGCATAACGCATAACGCATTACGCATAACGCATCACGCATAACGCATAACGCCTAACGCATAACGCATAACCCATAGCGCATAACGCTTAACGCGTAAAGCAAAACTCATAACCCATAACGCATAACGCATAACGCATAACGCATAACGCATAACGCATAACGCATAACGCATAACGCATAACGCATAACGCATAACGCATAACGCATAACGCATAACGCATAACGCATAACGCATAACGCATAACGCATAACGCATAACGCATAACGCATAACGCATAACGCATAACGCATAACGCATAACGCATAACGCATAACGCATAACGCATAACGCATAACGCATAACGCATAACGCATAAGGCATAACGCATAACGCATAACGCATAAGGCGTCAACATAACGCATAACGCATAAGGCATAACGCATAACGCATAACGCATAACGCATAAGGCATAACGCATAACGCATAACGCATAACGCATAACGCATAACGCATAACGCATAACGCATTACGCATAACGCATAACGCATAAGGCATAAGCATAACGCATAACGCATAAGGCATAACGCATAACGCATAACGCATAACGCATAACGCATAACGCATAACGCATAACGCATAACGCATAACGCATAACGCATAACGCATAACGCATAACGCATAACGCATAACGCATAACGCATAACGCATAACGCATAACGCATAACGCATAACGCATAACGCATAACGCATAACGCATAACGCATAACGCATAACGCATAACGCATAACGCATAACGCATAACGCATAACGCATAACGCATAACGCATAACGCATAACGCATAACGCATAACGCATAACGCATAACGCATAACGTATAAAGCATTACCCATAACGCATAACGCATAACGCATAACGCATCACGCATAACGCATAACGCATAACGCATAACGCATAACGCATAACGCATAACGCATAACGCATAACGCATAACGCATAACGCACAACGCATAACGCATAACGCATAACGCATAACGCGTAACGCATAACGCATAACGCATAACGCATAACGCATAACGCATAACGCATAACGCATAACGCATAACGCATAACGCATAACGCATAACGCATAACGCATAACGCATAACGCATAACGCATAACGCATAACGCATAACGCATAACGCATAACGCATAACGCATAACGCATAACGCATAACGCATAACGCATAACGCATAACGCATAACGCATAACGCATAACGCATAACGCATAACGCATAACGCAGAACGCATAACGCATAACGCAAAACGCATAACGCATAACGCATAACGCATAACTCATAACGCATAACGCATAACGCATAACGCATAACGCATAACGCATAACGCATAACGCATAACGCATAACGCATAACGCATAACGCATAACGCATAACGCATAACGCAAAACGCATAACGCATAACGCATAACGCATAACGCATAACGCATAACGCATAACGCATAACGCATAACGCATAACGCATAACGCATAACGCATAACGCATAACGCATAACGCATAACGCATAACGCATAACGCATAACGCATAACGCATAGCGCATAACGCTTAACGCGTAAAGCAAAACTCATAACCCATAACGCATAACGCATAACGCATAACGCATAACGCATAACGCATAACGCATAACGCATAACGCATAAGGCATAAGCATAACGCATAACGCATAACGCATAACCCATAGCGCATAACGCTTAACGCGTAAAGCAAAACTCATAACCCATAACGCATAACGCATAACGCATAACGCATAACGCATAACGCATAACGCATTACGCATAACGCATAACGCATAACGCATAACGCATAACGCATAACGCATAACGCATAACGCATAACGCATAACGCATAACGCATAACGCATAACGCATAACGCATAACGCATAACGCATAACGCATAACGCATAACGCATAACGCATTACGCATAACGCATCACGCATAACGCATAACGCCTAACGCATAACGCATAACCCATAGCGCATAACGCTTAACGCGTAAAGCAAAACTCATAACCCATAACGCATAACGCATAACGCATAACGCATAACGCATAACGCATAACGCATAACGCATAACGCATAACGCATAACGCATAACGCATAACGCATAACGCATAACGCAAAACGCATAACGCATAACGCATAACGCATAACGCATAACGCATAACGCATAACGCATAACGCATAACGCATAACGCATAACGCATAACGCATAACGCATAACGCATAACGCATAACGCATAACGCATAACGCATAACGCATAACGCAAAACGCATAACGCATAACGCATAACGCATAACGCATAACGCATAACGCATAACGCATAACGCATAACGCATAACGCATAACGCATAACGCATAACGCATAACGCATAACGCATAACGCATAACGCATAACGCATAGCGCATAACGCTTAACGCGTAAAGCAAAACTCATAACCCATAACGCATAACGCATAACGCATAACGCATAACGCATAACGCATAACGCATAACGCATAACGCATAAGGCATAAGCATAACGCATAACGCATAACGCATAACCCATAGCGCATAACGCTTAACGCGTAAAGCAAAACTCATAACCCATAACGCATAACGCATAACGCATAACGCATAACGCATAACGCATAACGCATTACGCATAACGCATAACGCATAACGCATAACGCATAACGCATAACGCATAACGCATAACGCATAACGCATAACGCATAACGCATAACGCATAACGCATAACGCATAACGCATAACACATAACGCATAACGCATTACGCATAACGCATCACGCATAACGCATAACGCCTAACGCATAACGCATAACCCATAGCGCATAACGCTTAACGCGTAAAGCAAAACTCATAACCCATAACGCATAACGCATAACGCATAACGCATAACGCATAACGCATAACGCATAACGCATAACGCATAACGCATAACGCATAACGCATAACGCATAACGCATAACGCATAACGCATAACGCATAACGCATAACGCATAACGCATAACGCATAACGCATAACGCATAACGCATAACGCATAACGCATAACGCATAACGCATAACGCATAACGCATAACGCATAACGCATAACGCATAAGGCATAACGCATAACGCATAACGCATAAGGCGTCAACATAACGCATAACGCATAAGGCATAACGCATAACGCATAACGCATAAGGCATAACGCATAACGCATAACGCATAACGCATAACGCATAACGCATAACGCATTACGCATAACGCATAACGCATAAGGCATAAGCATAACGCATAACGCATAAGGCATAACGCATAACGCATAACGCATAACGCATAACGCATAACGCATAACGCATAACGCATAACGCATAACGCATAACGCATAACGCATAACGCATAACGCATAACGCATAACGCATAACGCATAACGCATAACGCATAACGCATAACGCATAACGCATAACGCATAACGCATAACGCATAACGCATAACGCATAACGCATAACGCATAACGCATAACGCATAACGCATAACGCATAACGCAAAACGCATAACGCATAACGCATAACGCATAACGCATAACGCATAACGCATAACGCATAACGCATAACGCATAACGCATAACGCATAACGCATAACGCATAACGCATAACGCATAACGCATAACGCATAACGCATAACGCATAACGCATAACGCATAACGCATAACGCATAACGCATAACGCATAACGCATAACGCAAAACGCATAACGCATAACGCATAACGCATAACGCATAACGCATAACGCATAACGCATAACGCATAACGCATAACGCATAACGCATAACGCATAACGCATAACGCATAAGGCATAAGCATAACGCATAACGCATAACGCATAACCCATAGCGCATAACGCTTAACGCGTAAAGCAAAACTCATAACCCATAACGCATAACGCATAACGCATAACGCATAACGCATAACGCATAACGCATTACGCATAACGCATAACGCATAACGCATAACGCATAACGCATAACGCATAACGCATAACGCATAACGCATAACGCATAACGCATAACGCATAACGCATAACGCATAACGCATAACACATAACGCATAACGCATTACGCATAACGCATCACGCATAACGCATAACGCCTAACGCATAACGCATAACCCATAGCGCATAACGCTTAACGCGTAAAGCAAAACTCATAACCCATAACGCATAACGCATAACGCATAACGCATAACGCATAACGCATAACGCATAACGCATAACGCATAACGCATAACGCATAACGCATAACGCATAACGCATAACGCATAACGCATAACGCATAACGCATAACGCATAACGCATAACGCATAACGCATAACGCATAACGCATAACGCATAACGCATAACGCATAACGCATAACGCATAACGCATAACGCATAACGCATAACGCATAACGCATAAGGCATAACGCATAACGCATAACGCATAAGGCGTCAACATAACGCATAACGCATAAGGCATAACGCATAACGCATAACGCATAAGGCATAACGCATAACGCATAACGCATAACGCATAACGCATAACGCATAACGCATTACGCATAACGCATAACGCATAAGGCATAAGCATAACGCATAACGCATAAGGCATAACGCATAACGCATAACGCATAACGCATAACGCATAACGCATAACGCATAACGCATAACGCATAACGCATAACGCATAACGCATAACGCATAACGCATAACGCATAACGCATAACGCATAACGCATAACGCATAACGCATAACGCATAACGCATAACGCATAACGCATAACGCATAACGCATAACGCATAACGCATAACGCATAACGCATAACGCATAACGCATAACGCATAACGCATAACGCAAAACGCATAACGCATAACGCATAACGCATAACGCATAACGCATAACGCATAACGCATAACGCATAACGCATAACGCATAACGCATAACGCATAACGCATAACGCATAACGCATAACGCATAACGCATAACGCATAACGCATAGCGCATAACGCTTAACGCGTAAAGCAAAACTCATAACCCATAACGCATAACGCATAACGCATAACGCATAACGCATAACGCATAACGCATAACGCATAACGCATAAGGCATAAGCATAACGCATAACGCATAACGCATAACCCATAGCGCATAACGCTTAACGCGTAAAGCAAAACTCATAACCCATAACGCATAACGCATAACGCATAACGCATAACGCATAACGCATAACGCATAACGCGTAACGCATAACGCATAACGCATAACGCATAACGCATAACGCATAACGCATAACGCATAACGCATAACGCATAACGCATAACGCATAACGCATAACGCATAACGCATAACGCATAACGCATAACGCATAACGCATAACGCATAACGCATAACGCATAACGCATAACGCATAACGCATAACGCATAACGCATAACGCATAACGCATAACGCATAACGCATAACGCATAACGCATAACGCATAACGCATAAGGCATAACGCATAACGCATAACGCATAAGGCGTCAACATAACGCATAACGCATAAGGCATAACGCATAACGCATAACGCATAACGCATAAGGCATAACGCATAACGCATAACGCATAACGCATAACGCATAACGCATAACGCATTACGCATAACGCATAACGCATAAGGCATAAGCATAACGCATAACGCATAAGGCATAACGCATAACGCATAACGCATAACGCATAACGCATAACGCATAACGCATAACGCATAACGCATAACGCATAACGCATAACGCATAACGCATAACGCATAACGCATAACGCATAACGCATAACGCATAACGCATAACGCATAACGCATAACGCATAACGCATAACGCATAACGCATAACGCATAACGCATAACGCATAACGCATAACGCATAACGTATAAAGCATTACCCATAACGCATAACGCATAACGCATAACGCATAACGCATAACGCATAACGCATAACGCATAACGCATAACGCATAACGCATAACGCATAACGCATAACGCATAACGCATAACGCACAACGCATAACGCATAACGCATAACGCATAACGCGTAACGCATAACGCATAACGCATAACGCATAACGCATAACGCATAACGCATAACGCATAACGCATAACGCATAACGCATAACGCATAACGCATAACGCATAACGCATAACGCATAACGCATAACGCATAACGCATAACGCATAACGCATAACGCATAACGCATAACGCATAACGCATAACGCATAACGCATAACGCATAACGCATAACGCATAACGCATAACGCATAACGCATAACGCATAACGCATAACGCAAAACGCATAACGCATAACGCATAACGCATAACGCATAACGCATAACGCATAACGCATAACGCATAACGCATAACGCATAACGCATAACGCATAACGCATAACGCATAACGCATAACGCATAACGCATAACGCATAACGCAAAACGCATAACGCATAACGCATAACGCATAACGCATAACGCATAACGCATAACGCATAACGCATAACGCATAACGCATAACGCATAACGCATAACGCATAACGCATAACGCATAACGCATAACGCATAACGCATAACGCATAACGCATAGCGCATAACGCTTAACGCGTAAAGCAAAACTCATAACCCATAACGCATAACGCATAACGCATAACGCATAACGCATAACGCATAACGCATAACGCATAACGCATAACGCATAAGGCATAAGCATAACGCATAACGCATAACGCATAACCCATAGCGCATAACGCTTAACGCGTAAAGCAAAACTCATAACCCATAACGCATAACGCATAACGCATAACGCATAACGCATAACGCATAACGCATTACGCATAACGCATAACGCATAACGCATAACGCATAACGCATAACGCATAACGCATAACGCATAACGCATAACGCATAACGCATAACGCATAACGCATAACGCATAACGCATAACGCATAACGCATAACGCATAACGCATAACGCATTACGCATAACGCATCACGCATAACGCATAACGCCTAACGCATAACGCATAACCCATAGCGCATAACGCTTAACGCGTAAAGCAAAACTCATAACCCATAACGCATAACGCATAACGCATAACGCATAACGCATAACGCATAACGCATAACGCATAACGCATAACGCATAACGCATAACGCATAACGCATAACGCATAACGCATAACGCATAACGCATAACGCATAACGCATAACGCATAACGCATAAGGCATAACGCATAACGCATAACGCATAAGGCGTCAGCATAACGCATAACGCATAACGCATAACGCATAACGCATTACGCATAACGCATAACGCATAAGGCATAAGCATAACGCATAACGCATAAGGCATAACGCATAACGCATAACGCATAACGCATAACGCAAAACGCATAACGCATAACGCATAACGCATAACGCATAACGTATAAAGCATTACCCATAACGCATAACGCATAACGCATAACGCATAACGCATAACGCATAACGCATAACGCATAACGCATAACGCATAACGCATAACGCATAACGCATAACGCATAACGCATAACGCATAACGCATAACGCATAACGCATAACGCATAACGCATAACGCATAACGCATAACGCATAACGCATAACGCATAACGCATAACGCATAACGCATAACGCATAACGCATAACGCATAACGCATAACGCATAACGCATAACGCATAACGCATAACGCATAACGCATAACGCATAACGCATAACGCATAACGCATAACGCATAACGCATAACGCATAACGCATAACGCATAACGCATAACGCATAACGCATAACGCATAACGCATAACGCATAACGCATAACGCATAACGCATAACGCATAACGCATAAGGCGTCAGCATAACGCATAAGGCATAACGCATAACGCATAACGCATAACGCATAACGCATAAGGCATAAGCATAACGCATAACGCATAAGGCATAACGCATAACGCATAACGCATAACGCATAACGCATAACGCTTAACGCATAACGCATAACGCATAACCCATAGCGCATAGCGCTTAACGCGTAAAGCAAAACTCATAACCCATAACGCATAACGCATAACGCATAACGCATAACGCATAACGCATAACGCATAACGCATAACGCATAACGCATAACGCATAACGCATAACGCATAACGCATAAGGCATAACGCATAACGCATAACGCATAACGCATAACGCATAACGCATAACGCATAACGCATAACGCATAACGCATAACGCATAACGCATAACGCATAACGCATAACGCATAACGCATAACGCATAACGCATAACGCATAACGCATAACGCATAACGCATAACGCATAACGCATAACGCATAACGCATAACGCATAACGCATAACGCATAACGCATAACGCATAACGCATAACGCATAACGCATAACGCATAACGCATAACGCATAACGCATAACGCATAAGGCGTCAGCATAACGCATAAGGCATAACGCATAACGCATAACGCATAACGTATAACGCATAACGCATAACGCATTACGCATAACGCATAACGCATAAGGCATAAGCATAACGCATAACGCATAAGGCATAACGCATAACGCATAACGCATAACGCATAACGCTTAACGCATAACGCATAACGCATAACCCATAGCGCATAGCGCTTAACGCGTAAAGCAAAACTCATAACCCATAACGCATAACGCATAACGCATAACGCATAACGCATAACGCATAACGCATAACGCATAACGCATAACGCATAACGCATAAGGCATAAGCATAACGCATAACGCATAAGGCATAACGCATAACGCATAACGCATAACGCATAACGCATAACGCATAACGCTTAACGCATAACGCATAACGCATAACCCATAGCGCATAGCGCTTAACGCGTAAAGCAAAACTCATAACCCATAACGCATAACGCATAACGCATAACGCATAACGCATAACGCATAACGCATAACGCATAACGCATAACGCATAACGCATAACGCATAACGCATAACGCATAACGCATAACGCATAACGCATAACGCATAACGCATAACGCATAACGCATAACGCATAACGCATAACGCATAACGCATAACGCATAACGCATAACGCATAACGCATAACGCATAACGCATAACGCATAACGCATAACGCATAACGCATAACGCATAACGCATAACGCATAACGCATAACGCATTACGCATAACGCATAACGCATAACGCATAACGCATAACGCATAACGCATAACGCATAACGCATAACGCATAACGCATAACGCATAACGCATAACGCATAACGCATAACGCATAACGCATAACGCATAACGCATAACGCATAACGCATAACGCATAACGCATAACGCATAACGCATAACGCATAACGCATAACGCATAACGCATAACGCATAACGCATAACGCATAACGCATAACGCATAACGCATAACGCATAACGCATAACGCATAACGCATAACGCATAACGCATAACGCATAACGCATAACGCATAACGCATAACGCATAACGCATAACGCATAACGCATAACGCATAACGCATAACGCATAACGCATAACGCATAACGCATAAGGCATAACGCATAACGCATAACGCATAACGCATAACGCATAACGCATAACGCATAACGCATAACGCATAACGCATAACGCATAACGCATAACGCATAACGCATAACGCATAACCCATAGCGCATAGCGCTTAACGCGTAAAGCAAAACTCATAACCCATAACGCATAACGCATAACGCATAACGCATAACGCATAACGCATAACGCATAACGCATAACGCATAACGCATAAGGCATAAGCATAACGCATAACGCATAAGGCATAACGCATAACGCATAACGCATAACGCATAACGCATAACGCATAACGCTTAACGCATAACGCATAACGCATAACCCATAGCGCATAGCGCTTAACGCGTAAAGCAAAACTCATAACCCATAACGCATAACGCATAACGCATAACGCATAACGCATAACGCATAACGCATAACGCATAACGCATAACGCATAACGCATAACGCATAACGCATAACGCATAACGCATAACGCATAACGCATAACGCATAACGCATAACGCATAACGCATAACGCATAACGCATAACGCATAACGCATAACGCATAACGCATAACGCATAACGCATAACGCATTACGCATAACGCATAACGCATAACGCATAACGCATAACGCATAACGCATAACGCATAACGCATAACGCATAACGCATAACGCATAACGCATAACGCATAACGCATAACGCATAACGCATAACGCATAACGCATAACGCATAACGCATAACGCATAACGCATAACGCATAACGCATAACGCATAACGCATAACGCATAACGCATAACGCATAACGCATAACGCATAACGCATAACGCATAACGCATAACGCATAACGCATAACGCATAACGCATAACGCATAACGCATAACGCATAACGCATAACGCATAACGCATAACGCATAACGCATAACGCATAACGCATAACGCATAACGCATAACGCATAACGCATAACGCATAACGCATAAGGCATAACGCATAACGCATAACGCATAACGCATAACGCATAACGCATAACGCATAACGCATAACGCATAACGCATAACGCATAACGCATAACGCATAACGCATAACGCATAACGCATAACGCATAACGCATAACGCATAACGCATAACGCATAACGCATAACGCATAACGCATAACGCATGACGCATAACGCATAACGCATAACGCATAACGCATAACGCATAAGGCATAAGCATAACGCATAACGCATAAGGCATAACGCATAACGCATAACGCATAACGCATAACGCATAACGCATAACGCATAACGCATAACGCATAACGCATAACGCATAACGCATAACGCATAACGCATAACGCATAACGCATAACGCATAACGCATAACGCATAACGCATAACGCATAACGCATAACGCATAACGCATAACGCATAACGCATAACGCATAACGCATAACGCATAACGCATAACGCATTGCGCATAACGCATAACGCATAAGGCATAAGCATAACGCATAACGCATAACGCATAACCCATAGCGCATAACGCTTAACGCGTAAAGCAAAACTCATAACCCATAACGCATAACGCATAACGCATAACGCATAACGCATAACGCATAACGCATAACGCATAACGCATAACGCATAACGCATAACGCATAACGCATAACGCATAACGCATAACGCATAACCCATAACGCATAACGCATAACGCATAACGCATAACGCATAACGCATAACGCATAACGCATAATTCATAACGCATAACGCATAACGCATAACGCAGAAGGCGTCAGCATAACGCATAAGGCATAACGCATAACGCATAACGCATAACGCATAACGCATAACGCATAACGCATAACGCATAACGCATAACGCATAACGCATAACGCATAACGCATAACGCATAACGCATAAGGCGTCAGCATAACGCATAAGGCATAACGCATAACGCATAACGCATAACGCATAACGCATAACGCATAACGCATTACGCATAACGCATAACGCATAACGCATAACGCATAACGCATAACGCATAACGCATAACGCATAACGCATAACGCATAACGCATAACGCATAACGCATAACGCATAACGCATAACGCATAACGCATAACGCATAACGCATAACGCATAACGCATAACGCATAACGCATAACGCATAACGCATAACGCATAACGCATAACGCATAACGCATAACGCATAACGCATAACGCATAACGCATAACGCATAACGCATAACGCATAACCCATAGCGCATAACGCATAACGCGTAAAGCAAAACTCATAACCCATAACGCATAACGCATAACGCATAACGCATAACGCATAACGCATAACGCATAACGCATAACGCATAACGCATAACGCATAACGCATAACGCATAACGCATAACGCATAACGCATAACGCATAACGCATAACGCATAACGCATAACGCATAACGCATAACGCATAACGCATAACGCATAACGCATAACGCATAACGCATAACGCATAACGCATAACGCATAACGCATAACGCATAACGCATAACGCATAACGCATAACGCATAACGCATAACGCATAACGCATAACGCATAACGCATAACGCATAACGCATAACGCATAACGCATAACGCATAACGCATAACGCATAACGCATAACGCATAACGCATAACGCATAACGCATAACGCATAACGCATAACGCATAACGCATAACGCATAACGCATAACGCATAACGCATAACGCATAACGCATAACGCATAACGCATAACGCATAACGCATAACGCATAACGCATAACGCATAACGCATAACGCATAACGCATAACGCATAACGCATAACGCATAACGCATAACGCATAACGCATAACGCATAACGCATAACGCATTACGCATAACGCATAACGCATAACGCATAACGCATAACGCATAACGCATAACGAATAACGCATAACGCATAACGCATAACGCATAACGCATAACGCATAACGCATAACGCATAACGCATAACGCATAACGCATAACAGCATAACGCATAACGCATAACGCATAACGCATAACGCATAACGCATAACCCATAGCGCATAACGCTTAACGCGTAAAGCAAAACTCATAACCCATAACGCATAACGCATAACGCATAACGCATAACGCATAACGCATAACGCATAACGCATAACGCATAACGCATAACGCATAACGCATAACGCATAACGCATAACGCATAACGCATATCGCATAACGCATAACGCATAACGCATAACGCATAACGCATAACGCATAACGCATAACGCATAACGCATAACGCATAACGCATAACGCATAACGCATAACGCATAACGCATAACGCATAACGCATAACGCGTAACGCATAACGCATAACGCATAACGCATAACGCATAACGCATAACGCATAACGTATAACGCATAACGCATAACGCATAACGCATAACGCATAACGCATAACGCATAACGCATAACGCATAACGCATAACGCATAACGCATAACGCATAACGCATAACGCATAACGCATAACGCATAAGGCATAACGCATAACGCATAACGCATAAGGCGTCAGCATAACGCATAACGCATAAGGCATAACGCATAACGCATAACGCATAACGCATAACGCATAACGCATAACGCATAACGCATAACCCATAGCGCATAACGCTTAACGCGTAAAGCAAAACTCATAACCCATAACGCATAACGCATAACGCATAACGCATAACGCATAACGCATAACGCATAACGCATAACGCATAACGCATAACGCATAACGCATAACGCATAACGCATAACGCATAACGCATATCGCATAACGCATAACGCATAACGCATAACGCATAACGCATAACGCATAACGCATAACGCATAACGCATAACGCATAACGCATAACGCATAACGCATAACGCATAACGCATAACGCATAACGCATAACGCGTAACGCATAACGCATAACGCATAACGCATAACGCATAACGCATAACGCATAACGTATAACGCATAACGCATAACGCATAACGCATAACGCATAACGCATAACGCATAACGCATAACGCATAACGCATAACGCATAACGCATAACGCATAACGCATAACGCATAACGCATAACGCATAAGGCATAACGCATAACGCATAACGCATAAGGCGTCAGCATAACGCATAACGCATAAGGCATAACGCATAACGCATAACGCATAACGCATAACGCATAACGCATAACGCATTACGCATAACGCATAACGCATAAGGCATAAGCATAACGCATAACGCATAAGGCATAACGCATAACGCATAACGCATAACGCATAACGCATAACGCATAACGCATAACGCATAACGCATAACGCATAACGCATAACGCATAACGCATAACGCATAACGCATAACGCATAACGCATAACGCATAACGCATAACGCATAACGCATAACGCATAACGCATAACGCATAACGCATAACGCATAACGCATAACGCATAACGCATAACGCATAACGCATAACGCATAACGCATAACGCATGACGCATAACGCATAACGCATAACGCATAACGCATAACGCATAACGCATAAGGCATAAGCATAACGCATAACGCATAAGGCATAACGCATAACGCATAACGCATAACGCATAACGCATAACGCATAACGCATAACGCATAACGCATAACGCATAACGCATAACGCATAACGCATAACGCATAACGCATAACGCATAACGCATAACGCATAACGCATAACGCATAACGCATAACGCATAACGCATAACGCATAACGCATAACGCATAACGCATAACGCATAACGCATAACGCATAACGCATAACGCATAACGCATAACGCATTGCGCATAACGCATAACGCATAAGGCATAAGCATAACGCATAACGCATAACGCATAACCCATAGCGCATAACGCTTAACGCGTAAAGCAAAACTCATAACCCATAACGCATAACGCATAACGCATAACGCATAACGCATAACGCATAACGCATAACGCATAACGCATAACGCATAACGCATAACGCATAACGCATAACCCATAACGCATAACGCATAACGCATAACGCATAACGCATAACGCATAACGCATAACGCATAACGCATAACGCATAACGCATAACGCATAACGCATAACGCATAACGCAGAAGGCGTCAGCATAACGCATAAGGCATAACGCATAACGCATAACGCATAACGCATAACGCATAACGCATAACGCATAACGCATAACGCATAACGCATAACGCATAACGCATAACGCATAACGCATAACGCATAACG
The DNA here is from genome assembly GCF_051020765.1 of Lasioglossum baleicum. Taxonomy (NCBI): domain Eukaryota; kingdom Metazoa; phylum Arthropoda; class Insecta; order Hymenoptera; family Halictidae; genus Lasioglossum; species Lasioglossum baleicum. The sequence continues at coordinate 175,558 of NW_027469297.1, read as the reverse complement.
CATAACGCATAAGGCGTCAGCATAACGCATAAGGCATAACGCATAACGCATAACGCATAACGCATAACGCATAACGCATTACGCATAACGCATAACGCATAACGCATAACGCATAACGCATAACGCATAACGCATAACGCATAACGCATAACGCATAACGCATAACGCATAACGCATAACGCATAACGCATAACGCATAACGCATAACGCATAACGCATAACGCATAACGCATAACGCATAACGCATAACGCATAACGCATAACGCATAACGCATAACGCATAACGCATAACGCATAACGCATAACGCATTACGCATAACGCATAACGCATAACGCATAACGCATAACGCATAACGCATAACGAATAACGCATAACGCATAACGCATAACGCATAACGCATAACGCATAACGCATAACGCATAACGCATAACGCATAACAGCATAACGCATAACGCATAACGCATAACGCATAACGCATAACGCATAACCCATAGCGCATAACGCTTAACGCGTAAAGCAAAACTCATAACCCATAACGCATAACGCATAACGCATAACGCATAACGCATAACGCATAACGCATAACGCATAACGCATAACGCATAACGCATAACGCATAACGCATAACGCATAACGCATAACGCATAACGCATAACGCATAACGCATAACGCATAACGCATAACGCATAACGCATAACGCATAACGCATAACGCATAACGCATAACGCATAACGCATAACGCATAACGCATAACGCATAACGCATAACGCATAACGCATAACGCATAACGCATTACGCATAACGCTTAACGCATAACGCATAACGCATAATCCATAACGGATAACGCATAACCCATAACGCTTAACGCAAAGCCGATAACGCATAACGCATTACGCATAACCCATGACGCATAACGCATAACGCATTACGCATAACGCATAACGCATAACGGATAACGCATAAAGCATAAAGCATAACGCATAACGCATAACGCATAACGCATAACGCATAACGGATAACGCATAACCCATACCGCATTACGCATAACGCATAATGCATAACGCATAACGCATGACGCATAACCCATAACGCATAACGCATAACGCATAACGCATAACGCATAACGCATAACGCATAACGCATAACGCATAACGCATAACGCATAACGCATAACGCATAACGCATAACGCATAACGCATAACGCATAACGCATAACGCATAACGCATAACGCATAACGCATAACGCATAACGCATAACGCATAACGCATAACGCATAACGCATAACGCATAACGCATAACGCATAACGCATAACGCATAACGCATAACGCATAACGCATAACGCATAACGCATAACGCATAACGCATAACGCATAACGCATAACGCATAACGCATAACGCATGACGCATAACGCATAACGCATAACGCATAACGCATAACGCATAACGCATAAGGCATAAGCATAACGCATAACGCATAAGGCATAACGCATAACGCATAACGCATAACGCATAACGCATAACGCATAACGCATAACGCATAACGCATAACGCATAACGCATAACGCATAACGCATAACGCATAACGCATAACGCATAACGCATAACGCATAACGCATAACGCATAACGCATAACGCATAACGCATAACGCATAACGCATAACGCATAACGCATAACGCATAACGCATAACGCATAACGCATAACGCATAACGCATAACGCATAACGCATGACGCATAACGCATAACGCATAACGCATAACGCATAACGCATAACGCATAAGGCATAAGCATAACGCATAACGCATAAGGCATAACGCATAACGCATAACGCATAACGCATAACGCATAACGCATAACGCATAACGCATAACGCATAACGCATAACGCATAACGCATAACGCATAACGCATAACGCATAACGCATAACGCATAACGCATAACGCATAACGCATAACGCATAACGCATAACGCATAACGCATAACGCATAACGCATAACGCATAACGCATAACGCATAACGCATAACGCATTGCGCATAACGCATAACGCATAAGGCATAAGCATAACGCATAACGCATAACGCATAACCCATAGCGCATAACGCTTAACGCGTAAAGCAAAACTCATAACCCATAACGCATAACGCATAACGCATAACGCATAACGCATAACGCATAACGCATAACGCATAACGCATAACGCATAACGCATAACGCATAACGCATAACCCATAACGCATAACGCATAACGCATAACGCATAACGCATAACGCATAACGCATAACGCATAACGCATAACGCATAACGCATAACGCATAACGCATAACGCATAACGCAGAAGGCGTCAGCATAACGCATAAGGCATAACGCATAACGCATAACGCATAACGCATAACGCATAACGCATAACGCATAACGCATAACGCATAACGCATAACGCATAACGCATAACGCATAACGCATAACGCATAACGCATAACGCATAAGGCGTCAGCATAACGCATAAGGCATAACGCATAACGCATAACGCATAACGCATAACGCATAACGCATTACGCATAACGCATAACGCATAACGCATAACGCATAACGCATAACGCATAACGCATAACGCATAACGCATAACGCATAACGCATAACGCATAACGCATAACGCATAACGCATAACGCATAACGCATAACGCATAACGCATAACGCATAACGCATAACGCATAACGCATAACGCATAACGCATAACGCATAACGCATAACGCATAACGCATAACGCATAACGCATAACGCATAACGCATTACGCATAACGCATAACGCATAACGCATAACGCATAACGCATAACGCATAACGAATAACGCATAACGCATAACGCATAACGCATAACGCATAACGCATAACGCATAACGCATAACGCATAACGCATAACAGCATAACGCATAACGCATAACGCATAACGCATAACGCATAACGCATAACCCATAGCGCATAACGCTTAACGCGTAAAGCAAAACTCATAACCCATAACGCATAACGCATAACGCATAACGCATAACGCATAACGCATAACGCATAACGCATAACGCATAACGCATAACGCATAACGCATAACGCATAACGCATAACGCATAACGCATAACGCATAACGCATAACGCATAACGCATAACGCATAACGCATAACGCATAACGCATAACGCATAACGCATAACGCATAACGCATAACGCATAACGCATAACGCATAACGCATAACGCATAACGCATAACGCATAACGCATAACGCATTACGCATAACGCTTAACGCATAACGCATAACGCATAATCCATAACGGATAACGCATAACCCATAACGCTTAACGCAAAGCCGATAACGCATAACGCATTACGCATAACCCATGACGCATAACGCATAACGCATTACGCATAACGCATAACGCATAACGGATAACGCATAAAGCATAAAGCATAACGCATAACGCATAACGCATAACGCATAACGCATAACGGATAACGCATAACCCATACCGCATTACGCATAACGCATAATGCATAACGCATAACGCATGACGCATAACCCATAACGCATAACGCATAACGCATAACGCATAACGCATAACGCATAACGCATAACGCATAACGCATAACGCATAACGCATAACGCATAACGCATAACGCATAACGCATAACGCATAACGCATAACGCATAACGCATAACGCATAACGCATAACGCATAACGCATAACGCATAACGCATAACGCATAACGCATAACGCATAACGCATAACGCATAACGCATAACGCATAACGCATAACGCATAACGCATAACGCATAACGCATAACGCATAACGCATAACGCATAACGCATAACGCATAACGCATAACGCATAACGCATGACGCATAACGCATAACGCATAACGCATAACGCATAACGCATAACGCATAACGCATAACGCATAAGGCATAAGCATAACGCATAACGCATAAGGCATAACGCATAACGCATAACGCATAACGCATAACGCATAACGCATAACGCATAACGCATAACGCATAACGCATAACGCATAACGCATAACGCATAACGCATAACGCATAACGCATAACGCATAACGCATAACGCATAACGCATAACGCATAACGCATAACGCATAACGCATAACGCATAACGCATAACGCATAACGCATAACGCATAACGCATAACGCATAACGCATTGCGCATAACGCATAACGCATAACGCATAACGCATAACCCATAGCGCATAACGCTTAACGCGTAAAGCAAAACTCATAACCCATAACGCATAACGCATAACGCATAACGCATAACGCATAACGCATAACGCATAACGCATAACGCATAACGCATAACGCATAACGCATAACGCATAACCCATAACGCATAACGCATAACGCATAACGCATAACGCATAACGCATAACGCATAACGCATAACGCATAACGCATAACGCATAACGCATAACGCATAACGCATAACGCATAACGCAGAAGGCGTCAGCATAACGCATAAGGCATAACGCATAACGCATAACGCATAACGCATAACGCATAACGCATAACGCATAACGCATAACGCATAACGCATAACGCATAACGCATAACGCATAACGCATAACGCATAACGCATAAGGCGTCAGCATAACGCATAAGGCATAACGCATAACGCATAACGCATAACGCATAACGCATAACGCATTACGCATAACGCATAACGCATAACGCATAACGCATAACGCATAACGCATAACGCATAACGCATAACGCATAACGCATAACGCATAACGCATAACGCATAACGCATAACGCATAACGCATAACGCATAACGCATAACGCATAACGCATAACGCATAACGCATAACGCATAACGCATAACGCATAACGCATAACGCATAACGCATAACGCATAACGCATAACGCATTACGCATAACGCATAACGCATAACGCATAACGCATAACGCATAACGCATAACGAATAACGCATAACGCATAACGCATAACGCATAACGCATAACGCATAACGCATAACGCATAACGCATAACGCATAACAGCATAACGCATAACGCATAACGCATAACGCATAACGCATAACGCATAACCCATAGCGCATAACGCTTAACGCGTAAAGCAAAACTCATAACCCATAACGCATAACGCATAACGCATAACGCATAACGCATAACGCATAACGCATAACGCATAACGCATAACGCATAACGCATAACGCATAACGCATAACGCATAACGCATAACGCATAACGCATAACGCATAACGCATAACGCATAACGCATAACGCATAACGCATAACGCATAACGCATAACGCATAACGCATAACGCATAACGCATAACGCATAACGCATAACGCATAACGCATAACGCATAACGCATAACGCATAACGCGTAACGCATAACGCATAACGCATAACGCATAACGCATAACGCATAACGCATAACGTATAACGCATAACGCATAACGCATAACGCATAACGCATAACGCATAACGCATAACGCATAACGCATAACGCATAACGCATAACGCATAACGCATAACGCATAACGCATAAGGCATAACGCATAACGCATAACGCATAAGGCGTCAGCATAACGCATAACGCATAAGGCATAACGCATAACGCATAACGCATAACGCATAACGCATAACGCATAACGCATTACGCATAACGCATAACGCATAAGGCATAAGCATAACGCATAACGCATAAGGCATAACGCATAACGCATAACGCATAACGCATAACGCATAACGCATAACGCATAACGCATAACGCATAACGCATAACGCATAACGCATAACGCATAACGCATAACGCATAACGCATAACGCATAACGCATAACGCATAACGCATAACGCATAACGCATAACGCATAACGCATAACGCATAACGCATAACGCATAACGCATGACGCATAACGCATAACGCATAACGCATAACGCATAACGCATAACGCATAACGCATAACGCATAACGCATAACGCATAACGCATAACGCATAACGCATAACGCATAACGCATAACGCATAACGCATAACGCATAACGCATAACGCATAACGCATAACGCATAACGCATAACGCATAACGCATAACGCATAACGCATAACGCATAACGCATAACGCATAACGCATAACGCATAACGCATAACGCATAACGCATAGCGCATAACGCTTAACGCGTAAAGCAAAACTCATAACCCATAACGCATAACGCATAACGCATAACGCATAACGCATAACGCATAACGCATAACGCATAACGCATAACGCATAACGCATAACGCATAACGCATAACGCATAACGCATAACGCATAACGCATAACGCATAACGCATAACGCATAACGCATAACGCATAACGCATAACGCATAACGCATAACGCATAACGCATAACCCATAGCGCATAACGCTTAACGCGTAAAGCAAAACTCATAACCCATAACGCATAACGCATAACGCATAACGCATTACGCATAACGCATAACGCATAACGCATAACGCATAACGCATAACGCATAACGCATAACGCATAACGCATAACGCATAACGCATAACGCATAACGCATAACGCATAACGCATAACGCATAACGCATTACGCATAACGCATCACGCATAACGCATAACGCCTAACGCATAACGCATAACCCATAGCGCATAACGCTTAACGCGTAAAGCAAAACTCATAACCCATAACGCATAACGCATAACGCATAACGCATAACGCATAACGCATAACGCATAACGCATAACGCATTACGCATAACGCATAACGCATAACGCATAACGCATAACGCATAACGCATAACGCATAACGCATAACGCATAACGCATAACGCATAACGCATAACGCATAACGCATAACGCATAACGCATAACGCATAACGCATTACGCATAACGCATCACGCATAACGCATAACGCCTAACGCATAACGCATAACCCATAGCGCATAACGCTTAACGCGTAAAGCAAAACTCATAACCCATAACGCATAACGCATAACGCATAACGCATAACGCATAACGCATAACGCATAACGCATAACGCATAACGCATAACGCATAACGCATAACGCATAACCCATAACGCATAACGCATAACGCATAACGCATAACGCATAACGCATAACGCATAACGCATAACGCATAACGCATAACGCATAACGCATAACGCATAACGCATAACGCATAACGCATAACGCATAACGCATAACGCATAACGCATAACGCAGAAGGCGTCAGCATAACGCATAAGGCATAACGCATAACGCATAACGCATAACGCATAACGCATAACGCATAACGCATAACGCATAACGCATAACGCATAACGCATAACGCATAACGCATAACGCATAAGGCGTCAGCATAACGCATAAGGCATAACGCATAACGCATAACGCATAACGCATAACGCATAACGCATTACGCATAACGCATAACGCATAACGCATAACGCATAACGCATAACGCATAACGCATAACGCATAACGCATAACGCATAACGCATAACGCATAACGCATAACGCATAACGCATAACGCATAACGCATAACGCATAACGCATAACGCATAACGCATAACGCATAACGCATAACGCATAACCCATAGCGCATAACGCATAACGCGTAAAGCAAAACTCATAACCCATAACGCATAACGCATAACGCATAACGCATAACGCATAACGCATAACGCATAACGCATAACGCATAACGCATAACGCATAACGCATAACGCATAACGCATAACGCATAACGCATAACGCATAACGCATAACGCATAACGCATAACGCATAACGCATAACGCATAACGCATAACGCATAACGCATAACGCATAACGCATAACGCATAACGCATAACGCATAACGCATAACGCATAACGCATAACGCATAACGCATAACGCATAACGCATAACGCATAACGCATAACGCATAACGCATAACGCATAACGCATAACGCATAACGCATAACGCATAACGCATAACGCATAACGCATAACGCATAACGCATAACGCATAACGCATAACGCATAACGCATAACGCATAACGCATAACGCATAACGCATAACGCATTACGCATAACGCATAACGCATAACGCATAACGCATAACGCATAACGCATAACGAATAACGCATAACGCATAACGCATAACGCATAACGCATAACGCATAACGCATAACGCATAACGCATAACGCATAACGCATAACAGCATAACGCATAACGCATAACGCATAACGCATAACGCATAACGCATAACGCATAACCCATAGCGCATAACGCTTAACGCGTAAAGCAAAACTCATAACCCATAACGCATAACGCATAACGCATAACGCATAACGCATAACGCATAACGCATAACGCATAACGCATAACGCATAACGCATAACGCATAACGCATAACGCATAACGCATAACGCATAACGCATAACGCATAACGCATAACGCATAACGCATAACGCATAACGCATAACGCATAACGCATAACGCATAACGCATAACGCATAACGCATAACGCATAACGCGTAACGCGTAACGCATAACGCATAACGCATAACGCATAACGCATAACGCATAACGCATAACGTATAACGCATAACGCATAACGCATAACGCATAACGCATAACGCATAACGCATAACGCATAACGCATAACGCATAACGCATAACGCATAACGCATAACGCATAACGCATAACGCATAACGCATAACGCATAACGCATAAGGCATAACGCATAACGCATAACGCATAAGGCGTCAGCATAACGCATAACGCATAAGGCATAACGCATAACGCATAACGCATAACGCATAACGCATAACGCATAACGCATTACGCATAACGCATAACGCATAAGGCATAAGCATAACGCATAACGCATAAGGCATAACGCATAACGCATAACGCATAACGCATAACGCATAACGCATAACGCATAACGCATAACGCATAACGCATAACGCATAACGCATAACGCATAACGCATAACGCATAACGCATAACGCATAACGCATAACGCATAACGCATAACCCATAGCGCATAACGCTGAACGCGTAAAGCAAAACTCATAACCCATAACGCATAACGCATAACGCATAACGCATAACGCATAACGCATAACGCATAACGCATAACGCATAACGCATAACGCATAACGCATAACGCATAACGCATAACGCATAACGCATAACGCATAACGCATAACGCATAACGCATAACGCATAACGCATAACGCATAACGCATAACGCATAACGCATAACGCATAACGCATAACGCATAACGCATAACGCATAACGCATAACGCATAACGCATAACGCATAACGCATAGCGCATAACGCTTAACGCGTAAAGCAAAACTCATAACCCATAACGCATAACGCATAACGCATAACGCATAACGCATAACGCATAACGCATAACGCATAACGCATAACGCATAACGCATAACGCATAACGCATTACGCATAACGCATAACGCATAACGCATAACGCATAACGCATAACGCATAACGCATAACCCATAGCGCATAACGCTTAACGCGTAAAGCAAAACTCATAACCCATAACGCATAACGCATAACGCATAACGCATAACGCATAACGCATTACGCATAACGCATAACGCATAACGCATAACGCATAACGCATAACGCATAACGCATAACGCATAACGCATAACGCATAACGCATAACGCATAACGCATAACGCATAACGCATTACGCATAACGCATTACGCATAACGCATCACGCATAACGCATAACGCCTAACGCATAACGCATAACCCATAGCGCATAACGCTTAACGCGTAAAGCAAAACTCATAACCCATAACGCATAACGCATAACGCATAACGCATAACGCATAACGCATAACGCATAACGCATAACGCATAACGCATAACGCATAACGCATAACGCATAACGCATAACGCATAACGCATAACGCATAACGCATAACGCATAACGCATAACGCATAACGCATAACGCATAACGCATAACGCATAAGGCATAACGCATAACGCATAACGCATAACGCATAAGGCGTCAGCATAACGCATAACGCATAACGCATAACGCATAACGCATTACGCATAACGCATAACGCATAAGGCATAAGCATAACGCATAACGCATAAGGCATAACGCATAACGCATAACGCATAACGCAAAACGCATAACGCATAACGCATAACGCATAACGCATAACGTATAAAGCATTACCCATAACGCATAACGCATAACGCATAACGCATAACGCATAACGCATAACGCATAACGCATAACGCATAACGCATAACGCATAACGCATAACGCATAACGCATAACGCATAACGCATAACGCATAACGCATAACGCATAACGCATAACGCATAACGCATAACGCATAACGCATAACGCATAACGCATAAGGCGTCAGCATAACGCATAAGGCATAACGCATAACGCATAACGCATAACGCATAACGCATAACGCATAACGCATTACGCATAACGCATAACGCATAACGCATAACGCATAACGCATAACGCATAACGCATAACGCATAACGCATAACGCATAAGGCGTCAGCATAACGCATAACGCATAAGGCATAACGCATAACGCATAACGCATAACGCATAACGCATAACGCATAACGCATAACGCATGACGCATAACGCATAACGCATAACGCATAACGCATAACGCATAACGCATAACGCATAACGCATAACGCATAACGCATAACGCATAACGCATAACGCATAACGCATAACGCATAACGCATAACGCATAACGCATAACGCATAACGCATAACGCATAACGCATAACGCATAACGCATAACGCATAACGCATAACGCATAACGCATAACGCATAACGCATAACGCATAACGCATAACGCATAACGCATAACGCATAACGCATAACGCAAAACGCATAACGCATAACGCATAACGCATAACGCATAACGCATAACGCATAACGCATAACGCATAACGCATAACGCATAACGCATAACGCATAACGCATAACGCATAACGCATAACGCATAACGCATAACGCATAGCGCATAACGCTTAACGCGTAAAGCAAAACTCATAACCCATAACGCATAACGCATAACGCATAACGCATAACGCATAACGCATAACGCATTACGCATAACGCATAACGCATAAGGCATAAGCATAACGCATAACGCATAACGCATAACGCATAACCCATAGCGCATAACGCTTAACGCGTAAAGCAAAACTCATAACCCATAACGCATAACGCATATCGCATAACGCATAACGCATAACGCATAACGCATAACGCATTACGCATAACGCATAACGCATAACGCATAACGCATAACGCATAACGCATAACGCATAACGCATAACGCATAACGCATAACGCATAACGCATAACGCATAAGGCATAACGCATAACGCATAACGCATAAGGCGTCAGCATAACGCATAACGCATAACGCATAACGCATAACGCATTACGCATAACGCATAACGCATAAGGCATAAGCATAACGCATAACGCATAAGGCATAACGCATAACGCATAACGCATAACGCAAAACGCATAACGCATAACGCATAACGCATAACGCATAACGCATAACGCATAACGCATTACGCATAACGCATCACGCATCACGCATAACGCATAACGCATAACGCATAACGCATAACCCATAGCGCATAACGCTGAACGCGTAAAGCAAAACTCATAACCCATAACGCATAACGCATAACGCATAACGCATAACGCATAACGCATAACGCATAACGCATAACGCATAACGCATAAGGCATAACGCATAACGCATAACGCATAACGCAAAACGCATAACGCATAACGCATAACGCATAACGCATAACGCATAACGCATAACGCATAACGCATAACGCATAACGCATAACGCATAACGCATAACGCATAACGCATAACGCATAACGCATAACGCATAACGCATAACGCATAACGCATAACGCATAACGCATAACGCATAACCCATAGCGCATAACGCTTAACGCGTAAAGCAAAACTCATAACCCATAACGCATAACGCATAACGCATAACGCATAACGCATAACGCATTACGCATAACGCATAACGCATAACGCATAACGCATAACGCATAACGCATAACGCATAACGCATAACGCATAACGCATAACGCATAACGCATAACGCATAACGCATAACGCATAACGCATTACGCATAACGCATCACGCATAACGCATAACGCCTAACGCATAACGCATAACCCATAGCGCATAACGCTTAACGCGTAAAGCAAAACTCATAACCCATAACGCATAACGCATAACGCATAACGCATAACGCATAACGCATAACGCATAACGCATAACGCATAACGCATAACGCATAACGCATAACGCATAACGCATAACGCATAACGCATAACGCATAACGCATAACGCATAACGCATAACGCATAACGCATAACGCATAACGCATAACGCATAACGCATAACGCATAACGCATAACGCATAACGCATAAGGCATAACGCATAACGCATAACGCATAAGGCGTCAGCATAACGCATAACGCATAACGCATAACGCATAACGCATTACGCATAACGCATAACGCATAAGGCATAAGCATAACGCATAACGCATAAGGCATAACGCATAACGCATAACGCATAACGCAAAACGCATAACGCATAACGCATAACGCATAACGCATAACGTATAAAGCATTACCCATAACGCATAACGCATAACGCATAACGCATAACGCATAACGCATAACGCATAACGCATAACGCATAACGCATAACGCATAACGCATAACGCATAACGCATAACGCATAACGCATAACGCATAACGCATAACGCATAACGCATAACGCATAACGCATAACGCATAACGCATAAGGCGTCAGCATAACGCATAAGGCATAACGCATAACGCATAACGCATAACGCATAACGCATAACGCATAACGCATAACGCATAACGCATAACGCATAACGCATAACGCATAACGCATAACGCATAACGCATAACGCATAACGCATAACGCATAACGCATAACGCATAACGCATAACGCATAACGCATAACGCATAAGGCGTCAGCATAACGCATAACGCATAAGGCATAACGCATAACGCATAACGCATAACGCATAACGCATAACGCATAACGCATGACGCATAACGCATAACGCATAACGCATAACGCATAACGCATAACGCATAACGCATAACGCATAACGCATAACGCATAACGCATAACGCATAACGCATAACGCATAACGCATAACGCATAACGCATAACGCATAACGCATAACGCATAACGCATAACGCATAACGCATAACGCATAACGCATAACGCATAACGCATAACGCATAACGCATAACGCATAACGCATAACGCATAACGCATAACGCATAACGCATAACGCATAACGCATAACGCATAACGCATAACGCATAACGCATAACGCATAACGCATAAGGCATAACGCATAACGCATAAGGCGTCAGCATAACGCATAACGCATAACGCATAACGCATAACGCATTACGCATAACGCATAACGCATAAGGCATAAGCATAACGCATAACGCATAAGGCATAACGCATAACGCATAACGCATAACGCAAAACGCATAACGCATAACGCATAACGCATAACGCATAACGTATAAAGCATTACCCATAACGCATAACGCATAACGCATAACGCATAACGCATAACGCATAACGCATAACGCATAACGCATAACGCATAACGCATAACGCATAACGCATAACGCATAACGCATAACGCATAACGCATAACGCATAACGCATAACGCATAACGCATAAGGCGTCAGCATAACGCATAAGGCATAACGCATAACGCATAACGCATAACGCATAACGCATAACGCATAACGCATTACGCATAACGCATAACGCATAACGCATAACGCATAACGCATAACGCATAACGCATAACGCATAACGCATAACGCATAACGCATAACGCATAACGCATAACGCATAACGCATAACGCATAACGCATAACGCATAACGCATAACGCATAAGGCGTCAGCATAACGCATAACGCATAAGGCATAACGCATAACGCATAACGCATAACGCATAACGCATAACGCATAACGCATGACGCATAACGCATAAGGCATAACGCATAACGCATAACGCATAACGCATAACGCATAACGCATAACCCATAGCGCATAACGCTTAACGCGTAAAGCAAAACTCATAACCCATAACGCATAACGCATAACGCATAACGCATAACGCATAACGCATAACGCATAACGCATAACGCATAACGCATAACGCATAACGCATAACACATAACGCATAACGCATAACGCATAACGCATAACGCATAACGCGTAACGCGTAACGCGTAACGCATAACGCATAACGCATAACGCATAACGCATAACGCATAACGCATAACGTATAACGCATAACGCATAACGCATAACGCATAACGCATAACGCATAACGCATAACGCATAACGCATAACGCATAACGCATAACGCATAACGCATAACGCATAACGCATAACGCATAACGCATAACGCATAACGCATAACGCATAACGCATAACGCATAAGGCATAACGCATAACGCATAACGCATAAGGCGTCAGCATAACGCATAACGCATAAGGCATAACGCATAACGCATAACGCATAACGCATAACGCATAACGCATAACGCATTACGCATAACGCATAACGCATAAGGCATAAGCATAACGCATAACGCATAAGGCATAACGCATAACGCATAACGCATAACGCATAACGCATAACGCATAACGCATAACGCATAACGCATAACGCATAACGCATAACGCATAACGCATAACGCATAACGCATAACGCATAACGCATAACGCATAACGCATAACGCATAACGCATAACGCATAACGCATAACGCATAACGCATAACGCATAACGCATAACGCATGACGCATAACGCATAACGCATAACGCATAACGCATAACGCATAACGCATAACGCATAACGCATAACGCATAACGCATAACGCATAACGCATAACGCATAACGCATAACGCATAACGCATAACGCATAACGCATAACGCATAACGCATAACGCATAACGCATAACGCATAACGCATAACGCATAACGCATAACGCATAACGCATAACGCATAACGCATAACGCATAACGCATAACGCATAACGCATAACGCATAACGCATAACGCATAACGCATAACGCATAACGCATAACGCATAACGCATAGCGCATAACGCTTAACGCGTAAAGCAAAACTCATAACCCATAACGCATAACGCATAACGCATAACGCATAACGCATAACGCATAACGCATAACGCATAACGCATAACGCATAACGCATAACGCATAACGCATAACGCATAACGCATAACGCATAACGCATAACGCATAACGCATAACGCATAACGCATAACGCATAACGCATAACGCATAACGCATAACCCATAGCGCATAACGCTTAACGCGTAAAGCAAAACTCATAACCCATAACGCATAACGCATAACGCATAACGCATAACGCATAACGCATTACGCATAACGCATAACGCATAACGCATAACGCATAACGCATAACGCATAACGCATAACGCATAACGCATAACGCATAACGCATAACGCATAACGCATAACGCATAACGCATTACGCATAACGCATTACGCATAACGCATCACGCATAACGCATAACGCCTAACGCATAACGCATAACCCATAGCGCATAACGCTTAACGCGTAAAGCAAAACTCATAACCCATAACGCATAACGCATAACGCATAACGCATAACGCATAACGCATAACGCATAACGCATAACGCATAACGCATAACGCATAACGCATAACGCATAACGCATAACGCATAACGCATAACGCATAACGCATAACGCATAACGCATAACGCATAACGCATAACGCATAACGCATAAGGCATAACGCATAACGCATAACGCATAAGGCGTCAGCATAACGCATAACGCATAACGCATAACGCATAACGCATAACGCATTACGCATAACGCATAACGCATAAGGCATAAGCATAACGCATAACGCATAAGGCATAACGCATAACGCATAACGCATAACGCAAAACGCATAACGCATAACGCATAACGCATAACGCATAACGCATAACGCATAACGCATAACGCATAACGCATAAGGCATAACGCATAACGCATAAGGCGTCAGCATAACGCATAACGCATAACGCATAACGCATAACGCATTACGCATAACGCATAACGCATAAGGCATAAGCATAACGCATAACGCATAAGGCATAACGCATAACGCATAACGCATAACGCAAAACGCATAACGCATAACGCATAACGCATAACGCATAACGTATAAAGCATTACCCATAACGCATAACGCATAACGCATAACGCATAACGCATAACGCATAACGCATAACGCATAACGCATAACGCATAACGCATAACGCATAACGCATAACGCATAACGCATAACGCATAACGCATAACGCATAACGCATAAGGCGTCAGCATAACGCATAAGGCATAACGCATAACGCATAACGCATAACGCATAACGCATAACGCATAACGCATTACGCATAACGCATAACGCATAACGCATAACGCATAACGCATAACGCATAACGCATAACGCATAACGCATAACGCATAACGCATAACGCATAACGCATAACGCATAACGCATAACGCATAACGCATAACGCATAACGCATAACGCATAACGCATAACGCATAAGGCGTCAGCATAACGCATAACGCATAAGGCATAACGCATAACGCATAACGCATAACGCATAACGCATAACGCATAACGCATGACGCATAACGCATAACGCATAACGCATAACGCATAACGCATAACGCATAACGCATAACGCATAACGCATAACGCATAACGCATAACGCATAACGCATAACGCATAACGCATAACGCATAACGCATAACGCATAACGCATAACGCATAACGCATAACGCATAACGCATAACGCATAACGCATAACGCATAACGCATAACGCATAACGCATAACGCATAACGCATAACGCATAACGCATAACGCATAACGCATAACGCATAACGCATAACGCATAACGCATAACGCATAACGCATAACGCATAACGCAAAACGCATAACGCATAACGCATAACGCATAACGCATAACGCATAACGCATAACGCATAACGCATAACGCATAACGCATAACGCATAACGCATAACGCATAACGCATAACGCATAACGCATAGCGCATAACGCTTAACGCGTAAAGCAAAACTCATAACCCATAACGCATAACGCATAACGCATAACGCATAACGCATAACGCATAACGCATTACGCATAACGCATAACGCATAAGGCATAAGCATAACGCATAACGCATAACGCATAACCCATAGCGCATAACGCTTAACGCGTAAAGCAAAACTCATAACCCATAACGCATAACGCATATCGCATAACGCATAACGCATAACGCATAACGCATAACGCATTACGCATAACGCATAACGCATAACGCATAACGCATAACGCATAACGCATAACGCATAACGCATAACGCATAACGCATAACGCATAAGGCATAACGCATAACGCATAACGCATAAGGCGTCAGCATAACGCATAACGCATAACGCATAACGCATAACGCATTACGCATAACGCATAACGCATAAGGCATAAGCATAACGCATAACGCATAAGGCATAACGCATAACGCATAACGCATAACGCAAAACGCATAACGCATAACGCATAACGCATAACGCATAACGCATAACGCATAACGCATTACGCATAACGCATCACGCATCACGCATAACGCATAACGCATAACGCATAACGCATAACGCATAACCCATAGCGCATAACGCTGAACGCGTAAAGCAAAACTCATAACCCATAACGCATAACGCATAACGCATAACGCATAACGCATAACGCATAACGCATAACGCATAACGCATAAGGCATAACGCATAACGCATAACGCATAACGCAAAACGCATAACGCATAACGCATAACGCATAACGCATAACGCATAACGCATAACGCATAACGCATAACGCATAACGCATAACGCATAACGCATAACGCATAACGCATAACGCATAACGCATAACGCATAACGCATAACGCATAACGCATAACGCATAACGCATAACGCATTACGCATAACGCATCACGCATAACGCATAACGCATAACGCATAACGCATAACCCATAGCGCATAACGCTTAACGCGTAAAGCAAAACTCATAACCCATAACGCATAACGCATAACGCATAACGCATAACGCATAACGCATAACGCATAACGCATAACGCATAACGCATAACGCATAACGCATAACGCATAACGCATAACGCATAACGCATAACGCATAACGCATAACGCATAACGCATAACGCATAACGCATAACGCATAACGCATAACGCATAACGCATAACGCATAACGCATAACGCATAACGCATAACGCATAACGCATAACCCATAGCGCATAACGCATAACGCGTAAAGCAAAACTCATAACCCATAACGCATAACGCATAACGCATAACGCATAACGCATAACGCATAACGCATAACGCATAACGCATAACGCATAACGCATAACGCATAACGCATAACGCATAACGCATAACGCATAACGCATAACGCATAACGCATAACGCATAACGCATAACGCATAACGCATAACGCATAACGCATAACGCATAACGCATAACGCATAACGCATAACGCATAACGCATAACGCATAACGCATAACGCATAACGCATAACGCATAACGCATAACGCATAACGCATAACGCATAACGCATAACGCATAACGCATAACGCATAACGCATAACGCATAACGCATAACGCATAACGCATAACGCATAACGCATAACGCATAACGCATAACGCATAACGCATAACGCATAACGCATAACGCATAACGCATAACGCATAACGCATAACGCATAACGCATAACGCATAACGCATAACGCATAACGCATAACGCATAACGCATAACGCATAACGCATAACGCATAACGCATAACGCATTACGCATAACGCATAACGCATAACGCATAACGCATAACGCATAACGCATAACGAATAACGCATAACGCATAACGCATAACGCATAACGCATAACGCATAACGCATAACGCATAACGCATAACGCATAACGCATAACAGCATAACGCATAACGCATAACGCATAACGCATAACGCATAACGCATAACCCATAGCGCATAACGCTTAACGCGTAAAGCAAAACTCATAACCCATAACGCATAACGCATAACGCATAACGCATAACGCATAACGCATAACGCATAACGCATAACGCATAACGCATAACGCATAACGCATAACGCATAACGCATAACGCATAACGCATAACGCATAACGCATAACGCATAACGCATAACGCATAACGCATAACGCATAACGCATAACGCATAACGCATAACGCATAACGCATAACGCATAACGCATAACGCATAACGCGTAACGCGTAACGCATAACGCATAACGCATAACGCATAACGCATAACGCATAACGCATAACGCATAACGTATAACGCATAACGCATAACGCATAACGCATAACGCATAACGCATAACGCATAACGCATAACGCATAACGCATAACGCATAACGCATAACGCATAACGCATAACGCATAACGCATAACGCATAACGCATAACGCATAACGCATAAGGCATAACGCATAACGCATAACGCATAAGGCGTCAGCATAACGCATAACGCATAAGGCATAACGCATAACGCATAACGCATAACGCATAACGCATAACGCATAACGCATAACGCATTACGCATAACGCATAACGCATAAGGCATAAGCATAACGCATAACGCATAAGGCATAACGCATAACGCATAACGCATAACGCATAACGCATAACGCATAACGCATAACGCATAACGCATAACGCATAACGCATAACGCATAACGCATAACGCATAACGCATAACGCATAACGCATAACGCATAACGCATAACGCATAACGCATAACGCATAACGCATAACGCATAACGCATGACGCATAACGCATAACGCATAACGCATAACGCATAACGCATAACGCATAACGCATAACGCATAACGCATAACGCATAACGCATAACGCATAACGCATAACGCATAACGCATAACGCATAACGCATAACGCATAACGCATAACGCATAACGCATAACGCATAACGCATAACGCATAACGCATAACGCATAACGCATAACGCATAACGCATAACGCATAACGCATAACGCATAACGCATAACGCATAACGCATAACGCATAACGCATAACGCATAACGCATAACGCATAACGCATAGCGCATAACGCTTAACGCGTAAAGCAAAACTCATAACCCATAACGCATAACGCATAACGCATAACGCATAACGCATAACGCATAACGCATAACGCATAACGCATAACGCATAACGCATAACGCATAACGCATAACGCATAACGCATAACGCATAACGCATAACGCATAACGCATAACGCATAACGCATAACGCATAACGCATAACCCATAGCGCATAACGCTTAACGCGTAAAGCAAAACTCATAACCCATAACGCATAACGCATAACGCATAACGCATAACGCATAACGCATAACGCATTACGCATAACGCATAACGCATAACGCATAACGCATAACGCATAACGCATAACGCATAACGCATAACGCATAACGCATAACGCATAACGCATAACGCATAACGCATAACGCATTACGCATAACGCATTACGCATAACGCATCACGCATAACGCATAACGCCTAACGCATAACGCATAACCCATAGCGCATAACGCTTAACGCGTAAAGCAAAACTCATAACCCATAACGCATAACGCATAACGCATAACGCATAACGCATAACGCATAACGCATAACGCATAACGCATAACGCATAACGCATAACGCATAACGCATAACGCATAACGCATAACGCATAACGCATAACGCATAACGCATAACGCATAACGCATAACGCATAACGCATAACGCATAACGCATAACGCATAAGGCATAACGCATAACGCATAACGCATAAGGCGTCAGCATAACGCATAACGCATAACGCATAACGCATAACGCATTACGCATAACGCATAACGCATAAGGCATAAGCATAACGCATAACGCATAAGGCATAACGCATAACGCATAACGCATAACGCAAAACGCATAACGCATAACGCATAACGCATAACGCATAACGTATAAAGCATTACCCATAACGCATAACGCATAACGCATAACGCATAACGCATAACGCATAACGCATAACGCATAACGCATAACGCATAACGCATAACGCATAACGCATAACGCATAACGCATAACGCATAACGCATAACGCATAACGCATAACGCATAACGCATAACGCATAACGCATAACGCATAACGCATAACGCATAACGCATAACGCATAACGCATAACGCATAACGCATAACGCATAACGCATAACGCATAACGCATAACGCATAACGCATAACGCATAACGCATAACGCATAACGCATAACGCATAACGCATAACGCATAACGCATAACGCATAACGCATAACGCATAACGCATAACGCATAACGCATAACGCATAACGCATAACGCATAACGCATAACGCATAACGCATAACGCATAACGCATAACGCAAAACGCATAACGCATAACGCATAACGCATAACGCATAACGCATAACGCATAACGCATAACGCATAACGCATAACGCATAACGCATAACGCATAACGCATAACGCATAACGCATAGCGCATAACGCTTAACGCGTAAAGCAAAACTCATAACCCATAACGCATAACGCATAACGCATAACGCATAACGCATAACGCATAACGCATTACGCATAACGCATAACGCATAAGGCATAAGCATAACGCATAACGCATAACGCATAACCCATAGCGCATAACGCTTAACGCGTAAAGCAAAACTCATAACCCATAACGCATAACGCATATCGCATAACGCATAACGCATAACGCATAACGCATAACGCATTACGCATAACGCATAACGCATAACGCATAACGCATAACGCATAACGCATAACGCATAACGCATAACGCATAACGCATAACGCATAACGCATAAGGCATAACGCATAACGCATAACGCATAAGGCGTCAGCATAACGCATAACGCATAACGCATAACGCATAACGCATTACGCATAACGCATAACGCATAAGGCATAAGCATAACGCATAACGCATAAGGCATAACGCATAACGCATAACGCATAACGCAAAACGCATAACGCATAACGCATAACGCATAACGCATAACGCATAACGCATAACGCATTACGCATAACGCATCACGCATCACGCATAACGCATAACGCATAACGCATAACGCATAACCCATAGCGCATAACGCTGAACGCGTAAAGCAAAACTCATAACCCATAACGCATAACGCATAACGCATAACGCATAACGCATAACGCATAACGCATAACGCATAACGCATAAGGCATAACGCATAACGCATAACGCATAACGCAAAACGCATAACGCATAACGCATAACGCATAACGCATAACGCATAACGCATAACGCATAACGCATAACGCATAACGCATAACGCATAACGCATAACGCATAACGCATAACGCATAACGCATAACGCATAACGCATAACGCATAACGCATAACGCATAACCCATAGCGCATAACGCTTAACGCGTAAAGCAAAACTCATAACCCATAACGCATAACGCATAACGCATAACGCATAACGCATAACGCATTACGCATAACGCATAACGCATAACGCATAACGCATAACGCATAACGCATAACGCATAACGCATAACGCATAACGCATAACGCATAACGCATAACGCATAACGCATAACGCATAACGCATAACGCATTACGCATAACGCATCACGCATAACGCATAACGCCTAACGCATAACGCATAACCCATAGCGCATAACGCTTAACGCGTAAAGCAAAACTCATAACCCATAACGCATAACGCATAACGCATAACGCATAACGCATAACGCATAACGCATAACGCATAACGCATAACGCATAACGCATAACGCATAACGCATAACGCATAACGCATAACGCATAACGCATAACGCATAACGCATAACGCATAACGCATAACGCATAACGCATAACGCATAACGCATAACGCATAACGCATAACGCATAACGCATAACGCATAACGCATAACGCATAACGCATAACGCATAAGGCATAACGCATAACGCATAACGCATAAGGCGTCAGCATAACGCATAACGCATAACGCATAACGCATAACGCATAACGCATTACGCATAACGCATAACGCATAAGGCATAAGCATAACGCATAACGCATAAGGCATAACGCATAACGCATAACGCATAACGCAAAACGCATAACGCATAACGCATAACGCATAACGCATAACGTATAAAGCATTACCCATAACGCATAACGCATAACGCATAACGCATAACGCATAACGCATAACGCATAACGCATAACGCATAACGCATAACGCATAACGCATAACGCATAACGCATAACGCATAACGCATAACGCATAACGCATAACGCATAACGCATAACGCATAAGGCGTCAGCATAACGCATAAGGCATAACGCATAACGCATAACGCATAACGCATAACGCATAACGCATAACGCATAACGCATAACGCATAACGCATAACGCATAACGCATAACGCATAACGCATAACGCATAACGCATAACGCATAACGCATAACGCATAACGCATAACGCATAACGCATAACGCATAACGCATAACGCATAACGCATAACGCATAACGCATAACGCATAAGGCGTCAGCATAACGCATAACGCATAAGGCATAACGCATAACGCATAACGCATAACGCATAACGCATAACGCATAACGCATAACGCATGACGCATAACGCATAACGCATAACGCATAACGCATAACGCATAACGCATAACGCATAACGCATAACGCATAACGCATAACGCATAACGCATAACGCATAACGCATAACGTATAACGCATAACGCATAACGCATAACGCATAACGCATAACGCATAACGCATAACGCATAACGCATAACGCATAACGCATAACGCATAACGCATAACGCATAACGCATAACGCATAACGCATAACGCATAACGCATAACGCATAACGCATAACGCATAACGCATAACGCATAACGCATAACGCATAACGCATAACGCATAACGCATAACGCATAAGGCATAACGCATAACGCATAACGCATAAGGCGTCAGCATAACGCATAACGCATAACGCATAACGCATAACGCATTACGCATAACGCATAACGCATAAGGCATAAGCATAACGCATAACGCATAAGGCATAACGCATAACGCATAACGCATAACGCAAAACGCATAACGCATAACGCATAACGCATAACGCATAACGTATAAAGCATTACCCATAACGCATAACGCATAACGCATAACGCATAACGCATAACGCATAACGCATAACGCATAACGCATAACGCATAACGCATAACGCATAACGCATAACGCATAACGCATAACGCATAACGCATAACGCATAACGCATAACGCATAAGGCGTCAGCATAACGCATAAGGCATAACGCATAACGCATAACGCATAACGCATAACGCATAACGCATAACGCATTACGCATAACGCATAACGCATAACGCATAACGCATAACGCATAACGCATAACGCATAACGCATAACGCATAACGCATAACGCATAACGCATAACGCATAACGCATAACGCATAACGCATAACGCATAACGCATAACGCATAACGCATAACGCATAACGCATAACGCATAACGCATAAGGCGTCAGCATAACGCATAACGCATAAGGCATAACGCATAACGCATAACGCATAACGCATAACGCATAACGCATAACGCATGACGCATAACGCATAACGCATAACGCATAACGCATAACGCATAACGCATAACGCATAACGCATAACGCATAACGCATAACGCATAACGCATAACGCATAACGCATAACGCATAACGCATAACGCATAACGCATAACGCATAACGCATAACGCATAACGCATAACGCATAACGCATAACGCATAACGCATAACGCATAACGCATAACGCATAACGCATAACGCATAACGCATAACGCATAACGCATAACGCATAACGCATAACGCAAAACGCATAACGCATAACGCATAACGCATAACGCATAACGCATAACGCATAACGCATAACGCATAACGCATAACGCATAACGCATAACGCATAACGCATAACGCATAACGCATAGCGCATAACGCTTAACGCGTAAAGCAAAACTCATAACCCATAACGCATAACGCATAACGCATAACGCATAACGCATAACGCATAACGCATAACGCATTACGCATAACGCATAACGCATAAGGCATAAGCATAACGCATAACGCATAACGCATAACCCATAGCGCATAACGCTTAACGCGTAAAGCAAAACTCATAACCCATAACGCATAACGCATATCGCATAACGCATAACGCATAACGCATAACGCATAACGCATTACGCATAACGCATAACGCATAACGCATAACGCATAACGCATAACGCATAACGCATAACGCATAACGCATAACGCATAACGCATAAGGCATAACGCATAACGCATAACGCATAAGGCGTCAGCATAACGCATAACGCATAACGCATAACGCATAACGCATTACGCATAACGCATAACGCATAAGGCATAAGCATAACGCATAACGCATAAGGCATAACGCATAACGCATAACGCATAACGCAAAACGCATAACGCATAACGCATAACGCATAACGCATAACGCATAACGCATAACGCATTACGCATAACGCATCACGCATCACGCATAACGCATAACGCATAACGCATAACGCATAACCCATAGCGCATAACGCTGAACGCGTAAAGCAAAACTCATAACCCATAACGCATAACGCATAACGCATAACGCATAACGCATAACGCATAACGCATAACGCATAAGGCATAACGCATAACGCATAACGCATAACGCAAAACGCATAACGCATAACGCATAACGCATAACGCATAACGCATAACGCATAACGCATAACGCATAACGCATAACGCATAACGCATAACGCATAACGCATAACGCATAACGCATAACGCATAACGCATAACGCATTACGCATAACGCATCACGCATAACGCATAACGCATAACGCATAACGCATAACCCATAGCGCATAACGCTTAACGCGTAAAGCAAAACTCATAACCCATAACGCATAACGCATAACGCATAACGCATAACGCATAACGCATAACGCATAACGCATAACGCATAACGCATAACGCATAACGCATAACGCATAACGCATAACGCATAACGCATAACGCATAACGCATAACGCATAACGCATAACGCATAACGCATAACGCATTACGCATAACGCATCACGCATAACGCATAACGCATAACGCATAACGCATAACCCATAGCGCATAACGCTTAACGCGTAAAGCAAAACTCATAACCCATAACGCATAACGCATAACGCATAACGCATAACGCATAACGCATAACGCATAACGCATAACGCATAACGCATAACGCATAACGCATAACGCATAACGCATAACGCATAACGCATAACGCATAACGCATAACGCATAACGCATAACCCATAGCGCATAACGCTTAACGCGTAAAGCAAAACTCATAACCCATAACGCATAACGCATAACGCATAACGCATAACGCATAACCCATAGCGCATAACGCTTAACGCGTAAAGCAAAACTCATAACCCATAACGCATAACGCATAACGCATAACGCATAACGCATAAGGCGTCAGCATAACGCATAACGCATAACGCATAACGCATAACGTATAAAGCATTACCCATAACGCATAACGCATAACGCATAACGCATAACGCATAACGCATAACGCATAACGCATAACGCATAACGCATAACGCATAACGCATAACGCATAACGCATAACGCATAACGCATAACGCATAACGCATAACGCATAACGCATAACGCATAACGCATAACGCATAACGCATAACGCATAACGCATAAGGCGTCAGCATAACGCATAAGGCATAACGCATAACGCATAACGCATAACGCATAACGCATTACGCATAACGCATAACGCATAACGCATAACGCATAACGCATAACGCATAACGCATAACGCATAACGCATAACGCATAACGCATAACGCATAACGCATAACGCATAACGCATAACGCATAACGCATAACGCATAACGCATAACGCATAACGCATAAGGCGTCAGCATAACGCATAACGCATAAGGCATAACGCATAACGCATAACGCATAACGCATAACGCATAACGCATAACGCATGACGCATAACGCATAACGCATAACGCATAACGCATAACGCATAACGCATAACGCATAACGCATAACGCATAACGCATAACGCATAACGCATAACGCATAACGCATAACGCATAACGCATAACGCATAACGCATAACGCATAACGCATAACGCATAACGCATAACGCATAACGCATAACGCATAACGCATAACGCATAACGCATAACGCATAACGCATAACGCATAACGCATAACGCATAACGCAAAACGCATAACGCATAACGCATAACGCATAACGCATAACGCATAACGCATAACGCATAACGCATAACGCATAACGCATAACGCATTACGCATAACGCATCACGCATCACGCATAACGCATAACGCATAACGCATAACGCATAACCCATAGCGCATAACGCTGAACGCGTAAAGCAAAACTCATAACCCATAACGCATAACGCATAACGCATAACGCATAACGCATAACGCATAACGCATAACGCATAAGGCATAACGCATAACGCATAACGCATAACGCAAAACGCATAACGCATAACGCATAACGCATAACGCATAACGCATAACGCATAACGCATAACGCATAACGCATAACGCATAACGCATAACGCATAACGCATAACGCATAACGCATAACGCATAACGCATAACGCATTACGCATAACGCATCACGCATAACGCATAACGCATAACGCATAACGCATAACCCATAGCGCATAACGCTTAACGCGTAAAGCAAAACTCATAACCCATAACGCATAACGCATAACGCATAACGCATAACGCATAACGCATAACGCATAACGCATAACGCATAACGCATAACGCATAACGCATAACGCATAACGCATAACGCATAACGCATAACGCATAACGCATAACGCATAACGCATAACGCATAACGCATTACGCATAACGCATCACGCATAACGCATAACGCATAACGCATAACGCATAACCCATAGCGCATAACGCTTAACGCGTAAAGCAAAACTCATAACCCATAACGCATAACGCATAACGCATAACGCATAACGCATAACGCATAACGCATAACGCATAACGCATAACGCATAACGCATAACGCATAACGCATAACGCATAACGCATAACGCATAACGCATAACGCATAACGCATAACCCATAGCGCATAACGCTTAACGCGTAAAGCAAAACTCATAACCCATAACGCATAACGCATAACGCATAACGCATAACGCATAACCCATAGCGCATAACGCTTAACGCGTAAAGCAAAACTCATAACCCATAACGCATAACGCATAACGCATAACGCATAACGCATAAGGCGTCAGCATAACGCATAACGCATAACGCATAACGCATAACGTATAAAGCATTACCCATAACGCATAACGCATAACGCATAACGCATAACGCATAACGCATAACGCATAACGCATAACGCATAACGCATAACGCATAACGCATAACGCATAACGCATAACGCATAACGCATAACGCATAACGCATAACGCATAACGCATAACGCATAACGCATAACGCATAACGCATAACGCATAACGCATAAGGCGTCAGCATAACGCATAAGGCATAACGCATAACGCATAACGCATAACGCATAACGCATTACGCATAACGCATAACGCATAACGCATAACGCATAACGCATAACGCATAACGCATAACGCATAACGCATAACGCATAACGCATAACGCATAACGCATAACGCATAACGCATAACGCATAACGCATAACGCATAACGCATAACGCATAACGCATAAGGCGTCAGCATAACGCATAACGCATAAGGCATAACGCATAACGCATAACGCATAACGCATAACGCATAACGCATAACGCATGACGCATAACGCATAACGCATAACGCATAACGCATAACGCATAACGCATAACGCATAACGCATAACGCATAACGCATAACGCATAACGCATAACGCATAACGCATAACGCATAACGCATAACGCATAACGCATAACGCATAACGCATAACGCATAACGCATAACGCATAACGCATAACGCATAACGCATAACGCATAACGCATAACGCATAACGCATAACGCATAACGCATAACGCAAAACGCATAACGCATAACGCATAACGCATAACGCATAACGCATAACGCATAACGCATAACGCATAACGCATAACGCATAACGCATAACGCATAACGCATAACGCATAACGCATAGCGCATAACGCTTAACGCGTAAAGCAAAACTCATAACCCATAACGCATAACGCATAACGCATAACGCATAACGCATAACGCATAACGCATAACGCATTACGCATAACGCATAACGCATAACGCATAACGCATAACGCATAGCGCATAACGCATAACGCATAACGCATAACGCATAACGCATAACGCATAACGCATAACGCATAACGCATAACGCATAACGCATAACGCATAACGCATAACGCATAACGCATAACGCATAACGCATAACGCATAACGCATAACGCATAACGCATAACGCATAACGCATAACCCATAGCGCATAACGCTTAACGCGTAAAGCAAAACTCATAACCCATAACGCATAACGCATAACGCATAACGCATAAGGCGTCAGCATAACGCATAACGCATAACGCATAACGCATAACGCATAACGCATAACGCATAACGCATTACGCATAACGCATAACGCATAAGGCATAAGCATAACGCATAACGCATAAGGCATAACGCATAACGCATAACGCATAACGCATAACGCAAAACGCATAACGCAAAACGCATAACGCATAACGCATAACGCATAACGCATAACGCATGACGCATAACGCATAACGCATAACGCATAACGCATAACGCATAACGCATAACGCATAACGCATAACGCATAACGCATTACGCATAACGCATCACGCATAACGCATAACGCATAACGCATAACGCATAACCCATAGCGCATAACGCTTAACGCGTAAAGCAAAACTCATAACCCATAACGCATAACGCATAACGCATAACGCATAACGCATAACGCATAACGCATAACGCATAACGCATAACGCATAACGCATAACGCATAACGCATAACGCATAACGCATAACGCATAACGCATAACGCATAACGCATAACGCATAACGCATAACGCATAACGCATAACGCATAACGCATTACGCATAACGCATCACGCATAACGCATAACGCATAACGCATAACGCATAACGCATAACCCATAGCGCATAACGCTTAACGCGTAAAGCAAAACTCATAACCCATAACGCATAACGCATAACGCATAACGCATAACGCATAACGCATAACGCATAACGCATAACGCATAACGCATAACGCATAACGCATAACGCATAACGCATAACGCATAACGCATAACGCATAACGCATAACGCATAACGCATAACGCATAACGCATAACGCATAACGCATAACGCATAACGCATAACGCATAACGCATAACGCATAACGCATAACGCATAACGCATAACGCATAACGCATAACGCATAAGGCATAACGCATAACGCATAACGCATAAGGCGTCAGCATAACGCATAACGCATAACGCATAACGCATAACGCATAACGCATTACGCATAACGCATAACGCATAACGCATAAGGCATAACGCATAACGCATAACGCATAACGCATAACGCAAAACGCATAACGCATAACGCATAACGCATAACGCATAACGTATAAAGCATTACCCATAACGCATAACGCATAACGCATAACGCATAACGCATAACGCATAACGCATAACGCATAACGCATAACGCATAACGCATAACGCATAACGCATAACGCATAACGCATAACGCATAAGGCGTCAGCATAACGCATAACGCATAACGCATAACGCATAACGCATAACGCATAACGCATAACGCATAACGCATAACGCATAACGCATAACGCATAACGCATAACGCATAAGGCGTCAGCATAACGCATAACGCATAAGGCATAACGCATAACGCATAACGCATAACGCATAACGCATAACGCATAACGCATGACGCATAACGCATAACGCATAACGCATAACGCATAACGCATAACGCATAACGCATAACGCATAACGCATAACGCATAACGCATAACGCATAACGCATAACGCATAACGCATAACGCATAACGCATAACGCATAACGCATAACGCATAACGCATAACGCATAACGCATAACGCATAACGCATAACGCATAACGCATAACGCATAACGCATAACGCAAAACGCATAACGCATAACGCATAACGCATAACGCATAACGCATAACGCATAACGCATAACGCATAGCGCATAACGCTTAACGCGTAAAGCAAAACTCATAACCCATAACGCATAACGCATAACGCATAACGCATAACGCATAACGCATAACGCATTACGCATAACGCATAACGCATAAGGCATAAGCATAACGCATAACGCATAACGCATAACCCATAGCGCATAACGCATAACGCATAACGCATAACGCATAACGCATAACGCATAACGCATAACGCATAACGCATAACGCATAACGCATAACGCATAACGCATAACGCATAACGCATAACGCATAACGCATAACGCATAACGCATAACGCATAACGCATAACGCATAACGCATAACGCATAACGCATAACGCATAACCCATAGCGCATAACGCTTAACGCGTAAAGCAAAACTCATAACCCATAACGCATAACGCATAACGCATAACGCATAAGGCGTCAGCATAACGCATAACGCATAACGCATAACGCATAACGCATAACGCATAACGCATAACGCATTACGCATAACGCATAACGCATAAGGCATAAGCATAACGCATAACGCATAAGGCATAACGCATAACGCATAACGCATAACGCAAAACGCATAACGCAAAACGCATAACGCATAACGCATAACGCATAACGCATAACGCATAACGCATAACGCATAACGCATAACGCATAACGCATAACGCATAACGCATAACGCATAACGCATAACGCATAACGCATAACGCATAACGCATAACGCATTACGCATAACGCATCACGCATAACGCATAACGCATAACGCATAACGCATAACGCATAACGCATAACGCATAACGCATAACGCATAACGCATAACGCATAACGCATAACGCATAACGCATAACGCATAACGCATAACGCATAACGCATAACGCATAACGCATAACGCATAACGCATAACGCATAACGCATAACGCATAACGCATAACGCATAAGGCATAACGCATAACGCATAACGCATAAGGCGTCAGCATAACGCATAACGCATAACGCATAACGCATAACGCATTACGCATAACGCATAACGCATAACGCATAAGGCATAACGCATAACGCATAACGCATAACGCATAACGCAAAACGCATAACGCATAACGCATAACGCATAACGCATAACGTATAAAGCATTACCCATAACGCATAACGCATAACGCATAACGCATAACGCATAACGCATAACGCATAACGCATAACGCATAACGCATAACGCATAACGCATAACGCATAACGCATAACGCATAACGCATAACGCATAACGCATAACGCATAAGGCGTCAGCATAACGCATAAGGCATAACGCATAACGCATAACGCATAACGCATAACGCATAACGCATAACGCATAACGCATAACGCATAACCCATAGCGCATAACGCTTAACGCGTAAAGCAAAACTCATAACCCATAACGCATAACGCATAACGCATAACGCATAACGCATAACGCATAACGCATAACGCATAACGCATAACGCATAACGCATAACGCATAACGCATAACGCATAACGCATAACGCATAACGCATAACGCATAACCCATAGCGCATAACGCTTAACGCGTAAAGCAAAACTCATAACCCATAACGCATAACGCATAACGCATAACGCATAAGGCGTCAGCATAACGCATAACACATAACGCATAACGCATAACGCATAACGCATAACGCATAACGCATTACGCATAACGCATAACGCATAAGGCATAAGCATAACGCATAACGCATAAGGCATAACGCATAACGCATAACGCATAACGCAAAACGCATAACGCAAAACGCATAACGCATAACGCATAACGCATAACGCATAACGCATAACGCATAACGCATAACGCATAACGCATAACGCATAACGCATAACGCATAACGCATAACGCATAACGCATAACGCATAACGCATTACGCATAACGCATCACGCATAACGCATAACGCATAACGCATAACGCATAACCCATAGCGCATAACGCTTAACGCGTAAAGCAAAACTCATAACCCATAACGCATAACGCATAACGCATAACGCATAACGCATAACGCATAACGCATAACGCATAACGCATAACGCATAACGCATAACGCATAACGCATAACGCATAACGCATAACGCATAACGCATAACGCATAACGCATAACGCATAACGCATAACGCATAACGCATAACGCATAACGCATTACGCATAACGCATCACGCATAACGCATAACGCATAACGCATAACGCATAACGCATAACCCATAGCGCATAACGCTTAACGCGTAAAGCAAAACTCATAACCCATAACGCATAACGCATAACGCATAACGCATAACGCATAACGCATAACGCATAACGCATAACGCATAACGCATAACGCATAACGCATAACGCATAACGCATAACGCATAACGCATAACGCATAACGCATAACGCATAACGCATAACGCATAACGCATAACGCATAACGCATAACGCATAACGCATAACGCATAACGCATAACGCATAACGCATAACGCATAACGCATAACGCATAACGCATAACGCATAACGCATAAGGCATAACGCATAACGCATAACGCATAAGGCGTCAGCATAACGCATAACGCATAACGCATAACGCATAACGCATAACGCATTACGCATAACGCATAACGCATAACGCATAAGGCATAACGCATAACGCATAACGCATAACGCATAACGCAAAACGCATAACGCATAACGCATAACGCATAACGCATAACGTATAAAGCATTACCCATAACGCATAACGCATAACGCATAACGCATAACGCATAACGCATAACGCATAACGCATAACGCATAACGCATAACGCATAACGCATAACGCATAACGCATAACGCATAACGCATAACGCATAAGGCGTCAGCATAACGCATAACGCATAACGCATAACGCATAACGCATAACGCATAACGCATAACGCATAACGCATAACGCATAACGCATAACGCATAACGCATAACGCATGACGCATAACGCATAACGCATAACGCATAACGCATAACGCATAACGCATAACGCATAACGCATAACGCATAACGCATAACGCATAACGCATAACGCATAACGCATAACGCATAACGCATAACGCATAACGCATAACGCATAACGCATAACGCATAACGCATAACGCATAACGCATAACGCATAACGCATAACGCATAACGCATAACGCATAACGCATAACGCATAACGCATAACGCATAACGCATAACGCAAAACGCATAACGCATAACGCATAACGCATAACGCATAACGCATAACGCATAACGCATAACGCATAACGCATAGCGCATAACGCTTAACGCGTAAAGCAAAACTCATAACCCATAACGCATAACGCATAACGCATAACGCATAACGCATAACGCATAACGCATTACGCATAACGCATAACGCATAAGGCATAAGCATAACGCATAACGCATAACGCATAACCCATAGCGCATAACGCATAACGCATAACGCATAACGCATAACGCATAACGCATAACGCATAACGCATAACGCATAACGCATAACGCATAACGCATAACGCATAACGCATAACGCATAACGCATAACGCATAACGCATAACGCATAACGCATAACGCATAACGCATAACGCATAACGCATAACCCATAGCGCATAACGCTTAACGCGTAAAGCAAAACTCATAACCCATAACGCATAACGCATAACGCATAACGCATAAGGCGTCAGCATAACGCATAACGCATAACGCATAACGCATAACGCATAACGCATAACGCATAACGCATTACGCATAACGCATAACGCATAAGGCATAAGCATAACGCATAACGCATAAGGCATAACGCATAACGCATAACGCATAACGCAAAACGCATAACGCAAAACGCATAACGCATAACGCATAACGCATAACGCATAACGCATAACGCATAACGCATAACGCATAACGCATAACGCATAACGCATAACGCATAACGCATTACGCATAACGCATCACGCATAACGCATAACGCATAACGCATAACGCATAACCCATAGCGCATAACGCTTAACGCGTAAAGCAAAACTCATAACCCATAACGCATAACGCATAACGCATAACGCATAACGCATAACGCATAACGCATAACGCATAACGCATAACGCATAACGCATAACGCATAACGCATAACGCATAACGCATAACGCATAACGCATAACGCATAACGCATAACGCATAACGCATAACGCATAACGCATTACGCATAACGCATCACGCATAACGCATAACGCATAACGCATAACGCATAACGCATAACCCATAGCGCATAACGCTTAACGCGTAAAGCAAAACTCATAACCCATAACGCATAACGCATAACGCATAACGCATAACGCATAACGCATAACGCATAACGCATAACGCATAACGCATAACGCATAACGCATAACGCATAACGCATAACGCATAACGCATAACGCATAACGCATAACGCATAACGCATAACGCATAACGCATAACGCATAACGCATAACGCATAACGCATAACGCATAACGCATAACGCATAACGCATAACGCATAACGCATAAGGCATAACGCATAACGCATAACGCATAAGGCGTCAGCATAACGCATAACGCATAACGCATAACGCATAACGCATAACGCATTACGCATAACGCATAACGCATAACGCATAAGGCATAACGCATAACGCATAACGCATAACGCATAACGCAAAACGCATAACGCATAACGCATAACGCATAACGCATAACGTATAAAGCATTACCCATAACGCATAACGCATAACGCATAACGCATAACGCATAACGCATAACGCATAACGCATAACGCATAACGCATAACGCATAACGCATAACGCATAACGCATAACGCATAACGCATAACGCATAACGCATAACGCATAAGGCGTCAGCATAACGCATAAGGCATAACGCATAACGCATAACGCATAACGCATAACGCATAACGCATAACGCATAACGCATAACGCATAACGCATAACGCATAACCCATAGCGCATAACGCTTAACGCGTAAAGCAAAACTCATAACCCATAACGCATAACGCATAACGCATAACGCATAACGCATAACGCATAACCCATAGCGCATAACGCTTAACGCGTAAAGCAAAACTCATAACCCATAACGCATAACGCATAACGCATAACGCATAACGCATAACGCATAACGCATAACGCATAACGCATAACGCATAACGCATAACGCATAACGCATAACGCATAACGCATAACGCATAACGCATAACGCATAACGCATAACGCATAACGCATAACGCATAAGGCATAACGCATAACGCATAACGCATAAGGCGTCAGCATAACGCATAACGCATAACGCATAACGCATAACGCATAACGCATTACGCATAACGCATAACGCATAACGCATAAGGCATAACGCATAACGCATAACGCATAACGCATAACGCAAAACGCATAACGCATAACGCATAACGCATAACGCATAACGTATAAAGCATTACCCATAACGCATAACGCATAACGCATAACGCATAACGCATAACGCATAACGCATAACGCATAACGCATAACGCATAACGCATAACGCATAACGCATAACGCATAACGCATAACGCATAACGCATAACGCATAAGGCGTCAGCATAACGCATAAGGCATAACGCATAACGCATAACGCATAACGCATAACGCATAACGCATAACGCATTACGCATAACGCATAACGCATAACGCATAACGCATAACGCATAACGCATAACGCATAACGCATAACGCATAACGCATAACGCATAACGCATAACGCATAACGCATAACGCATAACGCATAACGCATAACGCATAACGCATAACGCATAACCCATAGCGCATAACGCTTAACGCGTAAAGCAAAACTCATAACCCATAACGCATAACGCATAACGCATAACGCATAAGGCGTCAGCATAACGCATAACGCATAACGCATAACGCATAACGCATAACGCATAACGCATAACGCATTACGCATAACGCATAACGCATAAGGCATAAGCATAACGCATAACGCATAAGGCATAACGCATAACGCATAACGCATAACGCAAAACGCATAACGCAAAACGCATAACGCATAACGCATAACGCATAACGCATAACGCATAACGCATAACGCATAACGCATAACGCATAACGCATAACGCATAACGCATAACGCATAACGCATTACGCATAACGCATCACGCATAACGCATAACGCATAACGCATAACGCATAACCCATAGCGCATACCGCTTAACGCGTAAAGCAAAACTCATAACCCATAACGCATAACGCATAACGCATAACGCATAACGCATAACGCATAACGCATAACGCATAACGCATAACGCATAACGCATAACGCATAACGCATAACGCATAACGCATAACGCATAACGCATAACGCATAACGCATAACGCATAACGCATAACGCATAACGCATAACGCATAACGCATAACGCATAACGCATTACGCATAACGCATCACGCATAACGCATAACGCATAACGCATAACGCATAACGCATAACCCATAGCGCATAACGCTTAACGCGTAAAGCAAAACTCATAACCCATAACGCATAACGCATAACGCATAACGCATAACGCATAACGCATAACGCATAACGCATAACGCATAACGCATAACGCATAACGCATAACGCATAACGCATAACGCATAACGCATAACGCATAACGCATAACGCATAACGCATAACGCATAACGCATAACGCATAACGCATAACGCATAACGCATAACGCATAACGCATAACGCATAACGCATAACGCATAACGCATAACGCATAACGCATAACGCATAACGCATAACGCATAAGGCATAACGCATAACGCATAACGCATAAGGCGTTAGCATAACGCATAACGCATAACGCATAACGCATAACGCATAACGCATTACGCATAACGCATAACGCATAACGCATAAGGCATAACGCATAACGCATAACGCATAACGCATAACGCAAAACGCATAACGCATAACGCATAACGCATAACGCATAACGTATAAAGCATTACCCATAACGCATAACGCATAACGCATAACGCATAACGCATAACGCATAACGCATTACGCATAACGCATAACGCATAAGGCATAAGCATAACGCATAACGCATAAGGCATAACGCATAACGCATAACGCATAACGCAAAACGCATAACGCAAAACGCATAACGCATAACGCATAACGCATAACGCATAACGCATAACGCATAACGCATAACGCATAACGCATAACGCATAACGCATAACGCATAACGCATTACGCATAACGCATCACGCATAACGCATAACGCATAACGCATAACGCATAACCCATAGCGCATAACGCTTAACGCGTAAAGCAAAACTCATAACCCATAACGCATAACGCATAACGCATAACGCATAACGCATAACGCATAACGCATAACGCATAACGCATAACGCATAACGCATAACGCATAACGCATAACGCATAACGCATAACGCATAACGCATAACGCATAACGCATAACGCATAACGCATAACGCATAACGCATAACGCATAACGCATAACGCATAACGCATTACGCATAACGCATCACGCATAACGCATAACGCATAACGCATAACGCATAACGCATAACCCATATCGCATAACGCTTAACGCGTAAAGCAAAACTCATAACCCATAACGCATAACGCATAACGCATAACGCATAACGCATAACGCATAACGCATAACGCATAACGCATAACGCATAACGCATAACGCATAACGCATAACGCATAACGCATAACGCATAACGCATAACGCATAACGCATAACGCATAACGCATAACGCATAACGCATAACGCATAACGCATAACGCATAACGCATAACGCATAACGCATAACGCATAACGCATAAGGCATAACGCATAACGCATAACGCATAAGGCGTCAGCATAACGCATAACGCATAACGCATAACGCATAACGCATAACGCATTACGCATAACGCATAACGCATAACGCATAAGGCATAACGCATAACGCATAACGCATAACGCATAACGCAAAACGCATAACGCATAACGCATAACGCATAACGCATAACGTATAAAGCATTACCCATAACGCATAACGCATAACGCATAACGCATAACGCATAACGCATAACGCATAACGCATAACGCATAACGCATAACGCATAACGCATAACGCATAACGCATAACGCATAACGCATAACGCATAACGCATAAGGCGTCAGCATAACGCATAAGGCATAACGCATAACGCATAACGCATAACGCATAACGCATAACGCATAACGCATAACGCATAACGCATAACGCATAACGCATAACGCATAACGCATAACGCATAACGCATAACGCATAACGCATAACGCATAACGCATAACGCATAAC
The DNA here is from genome assembly GCF_051020765.1 of Lasioglossum baleicum. Classification (NCBI taxonomy): domain Eukaryota; kingdom Metazoa; phylum Arthropoda; class Insecta; order Hymenoptera; family Halictidae; genus Lasioglossum; species Lasioglossum baleicum. Next base: position 135,284 of record NW_027469297.1, on the reverse strand, counting down.
CCATAGCGCATAACGCTTAACGCGTAAAGCAAAACTCATAACCCATAACGCATAACGCATAACGCATAACGCATAACGCATAACGCATAACCCATAGCGCATAACGCTTAACGCGTAAAGCAAAACTCATAACCCATAACGCATAACGCATAACGCATAACGCATAACGCATAACGCATAACGCATAACGCATAACGCATAACGCATAACGCATAACGCATAACGCATAACGCATAACGCATAACGCATAACGCATAACGCATAACGCATAACGCATAACGCATAACGCATAACGCATAACGCATAACGCATAACGCATAACGCATAACGCATAACGCATAACGCATAACGCATAAGGCATAACGCATAACGCATAACGCATAAGGCGTCAGCATAACGCATAACGCATAACGCATAACGCATAACGCATAACGCATTACGCATAACGCATAACGCATAACGCATAAGGCATAACGCATAACGCATAACGCATAACGCATAACGCAAAACGCATAACGCATAACGCATAACGCATAACGCATAACGTATAAAGCATTACCCATAACGCATAACGCATAACGCATAACGCATAACGCATAACGCATAACGCATAACGCATAACGCATAACGCATAACGCATAACGCATAACGCATAAGGCGTCAGCATAACGCATAAGGCATAACGCATAACGCATAACGCATAACGCATAACGCATAACGCATAACGCATTACGCATAACGCATAACGCATAACGCATAACGCATAACGCATAACGCATAACGCATAACGCATAACGCATAACGCATAACGCATAACGCATAACGCATAACGCATAACGCATAACGCATAACGCATAACGCATAACGCATAACGCATAACGCATAACGCATAACGCATAACCCATAGCGCATAACGCTTAACGCGTAAAGCAAAACTCATAACCCATAACGCATAACGCATAACGCATAACGCATAACGCATAACGCATAACGCATAACGCATAACGCATAACGCATAACGCATAACGCATAACGCATAACGCATAACGCATAACGCATAACGCATAACGCATAACGCATAACGCATAACGCATAACGCATAACGCATAACGCATAACGCATAACGCATAACGCATAACGCATAACGCATAACGCATAACGCATAACGCATAACGCATAAGGCATAACGCATAACGCATAACGCATAAGGCGTCAGCATAACGCATAACGCATAAGGCATAACGCATAACGCATAACGCATAACGCATAACGCATAACGCATAACGCATAACGCATTACGCATAACGCATAACGCATAACGCATAAGGCATAAGCATAACGCATAACGCATAAGGCATAACGCATAAGGCATAACGCATAACGCATAACGCATAACGCATAACGCATAACGCATAACGCATAACGCATAACGCATAACGCATAACGCATAACGCATAACGCATAACGCATAACGCATAACGCATAACGCATAACGCATAACGCATAACGCATAACGCATAACGCATAACGCATAACGCATAACGCATAACGCATAACGCATAACGCATAACGCATAACGCATAACGCATAACGCATAACGCATAACGCATAACGCATAACGCATTACGCATAACGCATAACGCATAAGGCATAAGCATAACGCATAACGCATAAGGCATAACGCATAAGGCATAACGCATAACGCATAACGCATAACGCATAACGCATAACGCATAACGCATAACGCATAACGCATAACGCATAACGCATAACGCATAACGCATAACGCATAACCCATAGCGCATAGCGCTTAACGCGTAAAGCAAAACTCATAACCCATAACGCATAACGCATAACGCATAAGGCATAACGCATAACGCATAACGCATAACGCATAACGCATAACGCATAACGCATAACGCATAACGCATAACGCATAACGCATAACGCATAACGCATAACGCATAACGCATAACGCATAACGCATAACGCATAACGCATAACGCATAACGCATAACGCATAACGCATAACGCATAACGCATAACGCATAACGCATAACGCATAACGCATAACGTATAAAGCATTACCCATAACGCATAACGCATAACGCATAACGCATAACGCATAACGCATAACGCATAACGCATAACGCATAACGCATAACGCATAACGCATAACGCATAACGCATAACGCATAACGCATAACGCATAACGCATAAGGCGTCAGCATAACGCATAAGGCATAACGCATAACGCATAACGCATAACGCATAACGCATTACGCATAACGCATAACGCATAACGCATAACGCATAACGCATAACGCATAACGCATAACGCATAACGCATAACGCATAACGCATAACGCATAACGCATAACGCATAACGCATAACGCATAACGCATAACGCATAACGCATAACGCATAACGCATAACGCATAACGCATAACGCATAACGCATAACGCATAACGCATAACGCATAACGCATAACGCATAACGCATAACGCATAACGCATAACGCATAACGCATAACGCATAACGCATAACGCATAACGCATAACGCATAACGCATAACGCATAAGGCATAACGCATAACGCATAACGCATAAGGCGTCAGCATAACGCATAACGCATAAGGCATAACGCATAACGCATAACGCATAACGCATAACGCATAACGCATAACGCATAGCGCATAACGCATTACGCATAACGCATAACGCATAACGCATAAGGCATAAGCATAACGCTTAACGCATAAGGCATAACGCATAAGGCATAACGCATAACGCATAACGCATAACGCATAACGCATAACGCATAACGCATAACGCATAACGCATAACGCATAACGCATAACGCATAACGCATAACGCATAACGCATAACGCATAACGCATAACGCATAACGCATAACGCATAACGCATAACGCATAACGCATAACGCATAACGCATAACGCATAACGCATAACGCATAACGCATAACGCATAACGCATAACGCATAACGCATAACGCATAACGCATAACGCATAACGCATAACGCATAACGCATTACGCATAACGCATAACGCATAAGGCATAAGCATAACGCATAACGCATAAGGCATAACGCATAAGGCATAACGCATAACGCATAACGCATAACGCATAACGCATAACGCATAACGCATAACGCATAACGCATAACGCATAACGCATAACGCATAACGCATAACGCATAACGCATAACGCATAACCCATAGCGCATAGCGCTTAACGCGTAAAGCAAAACTCATAACCCATAACGCATAACGCATAACGCATAAGGCATAACGCATAACGCATAACGCATAACACATAACGCATAACGCATAACGCATAACGCATAACGCATAACGCATAACGCATAACGCATAACGCATAACGCATAACGCATAACGCATAACGCATAACGCATAACGCATAACGCATAACGCATAACGCATAACGCATAACGCATAACGCATAACGCATAACGCATAACGCATAACGCATAACGCATAACGCATAACGCATAACGCATAACGCATAACGCATAACGCATAACGCATAACGCATAACGCATAACGCATAACGCATAACGCATAACGCATAAGGCATAACGCATAACGCATAACGCATAAGGCGTCAGCATAACGCATAACGCATAAGGCATAACGCATAACGCATAACGCATAACGCATAACGCATAACGTATAACGCATAACGCATTACGCATAACGTATAACGCATAAGGCATAAGCATAACGCATAACGCATAAGGCATATCGCATAACGCATAACGCATAACGCATAACGCATAACGCATAACGCATAACGCATAACGCATAACGCATAACGCATAACGCATAACGCATAACGCATAACGCATAACGCATAACGCATAACGCATAACGCATAACGCATAACGCATAACGCATAACGCATAACGCATAACGCATAACGCATAACGCATAACGCATAACGCATAACGCATAACGCATAACGCATAACGCATAACGCATAACGCATAACGCATAACGCATAACGCATAACGCATAACGCATAACGCATAACGCATGACGCATAACGCATAACGCATAACGCATAACGCATAACGCATAACGCATAACGCATAACGCATAACGCATAACGCATAACGCATAACGCATAAGGCGTCAGCATAACGCATAAGGCATAACGCATAACGCATAACGCATAACGCATAACGCATAACGCATTACGCATTACGCATAACGCATAACGCATAAGGCATAAGCATAACGCATAACGCATAAGGCATAACGCATAACGCATAACGCATAACGCATAACGCATAACGCTTAACGCATAACGCATAACGCATAACCCATAGCGCATAGCGCTTAACGCGTAAAGCAAAACTCATAACCCATAACGCATAACGCATAACGCATAACGCATAACGCATAACGCATAACGCATAACGCATAACGCATAACGCATAACGCATAACGCATAACGCATAACGCATAACGCATAACGCATAACGCATGACGCATAACGCATAACGCATAACGCATAACGCATAACGCATAACGCATAACGCATAACGCATAACGCATAACGCATTACGCATAACGCATAACGCATAAGGCATAAGCATAACGCATAACGCATAAGGCATAACGCATAACGCATAACGCATAACGCATAACGCTTAACGCATAACGCATAACGCATAACCCACCGCGCATAGCGCTTAACGCGTAAAGCAAAACTCATAACCCATAACGCATAACGCATAACGCATAACGCATAACGCATAACGCATAACGCATAACGCATAACGCATAACGCATAACGCATAACGCATAACGCATAACGCATAACGCATAACGCATAACGCATAACGCATAACGCATAACGCATAACGCATAACGCATAACGCATAACGCATAACGCATAACGCATAACGCATAACGCATAACGCATAACGCATAACGCATAACGCATTACGCATAACGCATAACGCATAAGGCATAAGCATAAAACGCATAAGGCATAACGCATAACGCATAACGCATAACGCATAACGCATAACGCATAACGCTTAACGCATAACGCATAACGCATAACCCATAGCGCATAGCGCTTAACGCGTAAAGCAAAACTCATAACCCATAACGCATAACGCATAACGCATAACGCATAACGCATAACGCATAACGCATAACGCATAACGCATAACGCATAACGCATAACGCATAACGCATAACGCATAACGCATAACGCATAACGCATAACGCATAACGCATAAGGCGTCAGCATAACGCATAAGGCATAACGCATATCGCATAACGCATAACGCATAACGCATAACGCATAACGCATTACGCATAACGCATAACGCATAAGGCATAAGCATAACGCATAACGCATAAGGCATAACGCATAACGCATAACGCATAACGCATAACGCATAACGCTTAACGCATAACGCATAACGCATAACCCATAGCGCATAGCGCTTAACGCGTAAAGCAAAACTCATAACCCATAACGCATAACGCATAACGCATAACGCATAACGCATAACGCATAACGCATAACGCATAACGCATAACGCATAACGCATAACGCATAACGCATAACGCATAACGCATAACGCATAACGCATAACGCATAACGCATAACGCATAACGCATAACGCATAACGCATAACGCATAACGCATAACGCATAACGCATAACGCATAACGCATAACGCATAACGCATAAGGCGTCAGCATAACGCATAAGGCATAACGCATAACGCATAACGCATAACGCATAACGCATAACGCATAACGCATAACGCATTACGCATAACGCATAACGCATAAGGCATAAGCATAACGCATAACGCATAACGCATAAGGCATAACGCATAACGCATAACGCATAACGCATAACGCATAACGCATAACGCTTAACGCATAACGCATAACGCATAACCCATAGCGCATAGCGCTTAACGCGTAAAGCAAAACTCATAACCCATAACGCATAACGCATAACGCATAACGCATAACGCATAACGCATAACGCATAACGCATAACGCATAACGCATAACGCATAACGCATAACGCATAACGCATAACGCATAACGCATAACGCATAACGCATAACGCATAACGCATAACGCATAACGCATAACGCATAACGCATAACGCATAACGCATAACGCATAACGCATAACGCATAACGCATAACGCATAACGCATAACGCATAACGCATAACGCATAACGCATAACGCATAACGCATAACGCATAACGCATAACGCATAACGCATAACGCATAACGCATAACGCATAACGCATAACGATAACGCATAACGCATAACGCATAACGCATAACGCATAACGCATAACGCATAACGCATAACGCATAACGCATAACGCATAACGCATAACGCATAACGCATAACGCATAACGCATAACGCATAACGCATAACGCATAACGCATAACGCATAACGCATAACGCATAACGCATAACGCATAACGCATAACGCATAACGCATAACGCATAACGCATAACGCATAACGCATAACGCATAACGCATAACGCATAACGCATAACGCATAACGCATAACGCATAACGCATAACGCATAACGCATAACGCATAACGCATAACGCATAACGCATAACGCATAACGCATAACGCATAACGCATAACGCATAACGCATAACGCATAACGCATAACGCATAACGCATAACGCATAACGCATAACGCATAACGCATAACGCATAACGCATAACGCATAACGCATAACGCATAACGCATAACGCATAACGCATAACGCATAACGCATAACGCATAACGCATAACGCATAACGCATAACGCATTACGCATAACGCATAACGCATAAGGCATAAGCATAACGCATAACGCATAAGGCATAACGCATAACGCATAACGCATAACGCATAACGCATAACGCTTAACGCATAACGCATAACGCATAACCCATAGCGCATAGCGCTTAACGCGTAAAGCAAAACTCATAACCCATAACGCATAACGCATAACGCATAACGCATAACGCATAACGCATAACGCATAACGCATAACGCATAACGCATAACGCATAACGCATAACGCATAACGCATAACGCATAACGCATAACGCATAACGCATAACGCATAACGCATAACGCATAACGCATAACGCATAACGCATAACGCATAAGGCGTCAGCATAACGCATAAGGCATAACGCATAACGCATAACGCATAACGCATAACGCATAACGCATAACGCATAACGCATTACGCATAACGCATAACGCATAAGGCATAAGCATAACGCATAACGCATAAGGCTTAACGCATAACGCATAACGCATAACGCATAACGCATAACGCTTAACGCATAACGCATAAGGCGTCAGCATAACGCATAAGGCATAACGCATAACGCATAACGCATAACGCATAACGCATAACGCATAACGCATTACGCATAACGCATAACGCATAAGGCATAAGCATAACGCATAACGCATAAGGCATAACGCATAACGCATAACGCATAACGCATAACGCATAACGCTTAACGCATAACGCATAACGCATAACCCATAGCGCATAGCGCTTAACGCGTAAAGCAAAACTCATAACCCATAACGCATAACGCATAACGCATAACGCATAACGCATAACGCATAACGCATAACGCATAACGCATAACGCATAACGCATAACGCATAACGCATAACGCATAACGCATAACGCATAACGCATAACGCATAACGCATAACGCATAACGCATAACGCATAACGCATAACGCATAACGCATAACGCATAACGCATAACGCATAACGCATAACGCATAACGCATAACGCATAACGCATAACGCATAACGCATAACGCATAACGCATAACGCATAACGCATAACGCATAACGCATAACGCATAACGCATAACGCATAACGCATAACGCATAACGCATAACGCATAACGCATAACGCATAACGCATAACGCATAACGCATAACGCATTGCGCATAACGCATAAGGCATAAGCATAAGGCATAAGCATAACGCATAACGCATAACGCATAACCCATAGCGCATAACGCTTAACGCGTAAAGCAAAACTCATAACCCATAACGCATAACGCATAACGCATAACGCATAACGCATAACGCATAACGCATAACGCATAACGCATAACGCATAACGCATAACGCATAACGCATAACGCATAACGCATAACGCATAACGCATAACGCATAACGCATAACGCATAACGCATAACGCATAACGCATAACGCATAACGCATAACGCATAACGCATAACGCATAACGCATATCGCATAACGCATAACGCATAACGCATAACGCATAACGCATAACGCATAACGCATAACGCATAACGCATAACGCATAACGCATAACGCATAACGCATAACGCATAACGCATAACGCATAACGCATAACGCATAACGCATAACGCATAACGCATAACGCATAACGCATAACGCAAAACGCATAACGCATAACGCATAACGCATAACGCATAACGTATAACGCATAACCCATAACGCATAACGCATAACGCATAACGCATAACGCATAACGCATAACGCATAACGCATAACGCATAACGCATAACGCATAACGCATAACGCATAACGCATAACGCATAACGCATAACGCATAACGCATAACGCATAACGCATAACGCATAACGCATAACGCATTACGCATAACGCATCACGCATAACGCATAACGCATAACGCATAACGCATAACCCATAGCGCATAACGCTTAACGCGTAAAGCAAAACTCATAACCCATAACGCATAACGCATAACGCATAACGCATAACGCATAACGCATAACGCATAACGCATAACGCATAACGCATAACGCATAACGCATAACGCATAACGCATAACGCATAACGCATAACGCATAACGCATAACGCATAACGCATAACGCATAACGCATAACGCATAACGCATAACGCATAACGCATAACGCATTGCGCATAACGCATAAACGCATAAGGCATAAGCATAACGCATAACGCATAACGCATAACCCATAGCGCATAACGCTTAACGCGTAAAGCAAAACTCATAACCCATAACGCATAACGCATAACGCATAACGCATAACGCATAACGCATAACGCATAACGCATAACGCATAACGCATAACGCATAACGCATAACGCATAACGCATAACCCATAACGCATAACGCATAACGCATAACGCATAACGCATAACGCATAACGCATAACGCATAACGCATAACGCATAACGCATAACGCATAACGCATAACGCATAACGCATAAGGCGTCAGCATAACGCATAAGGCATAACGCATAACGCATAACGCATAACGCATAACGCATAACGCATAACGCATAACGCATAACGCATAACGCATAACGCATAACGCATAACGCATAACGCATAACGCATAACGCATAACGCATAACGCATAACGCATAACGCATAAGGCGTCAGCATAACGCATAACGCATAACGCATAACGCATAACGCATAACGCATAACGCATAACGCATAACGCATAACGCATAACGCATAACGCATAACGCATAACGCATAACGCATAACGCATAACGCATAACGCATAACGCATAACGCATAACGCATAACGCATAACGCATAACGCATAACGAATAACGCATAACGCATAACGCATAACGCATAACGCATAACGCATAACGCATAACGCATAACGCATAACGCATAACGCATAACGCATAACGCATAACGCATAACGCATAACGCATAACGCATAGCGCATAACGCATAACGCGTAAAGCAAAACTCATAACCCATAACGCATAACCCATAACGCATAACGCATAACGCATAACGCATAACGCATAACGCATAACGCATAACGCATAACGCATAACGCATAACGCATAACGCATAACGCATAACGCATAACGCATAACGCATAACGCATAACGCATAACGCATAACGCATAACGCATAACGCATAACGCATAACGCATAACGCATAACGCATAACGCATAACGCATAACGCATAACGCATAACGCATAACGCATAACGCATAACGCATAACGCATAACGCATAACGCATAACGCAAAACGCATAACGCATAACGCATAACGCATAACGCATAACGCATAACGCATTGCGCATAACGCATAAGGCATAAGCATAAGGCATAAGCATAAGGCATAAGCATAACGCATAACCCATAGCGCATAACGCTTAACGCGTAAAGCAAAACTCATAACCCATAACGCATAACGCATAACGCATAACGCATAACGCATAACGCATAACGCATTACGCATAACGCATCACGCATAACGCATAACGCATAACGCATAACGCATAACCCATAGCGCATAACGCTTAACGCGTAAAGCAAAACTCATAACCCATAACGCATAACGCATAACGCATAACGCATAACGCATAACGCATAACGCATAACGCATAACGCATAACGCATAACGCATAACGCATAACGCATAACGCATAACGCATAACGCATAACGCATAACGCATAACGCATAACGCATAACGCATAACGCATAACGCATAACGCATAACGCATAACGCATAACGCATAACGCATAACGCATAACGCATAACGCATAACGCATAACGCATAACGCATAACGCATAACGCATAACGCATAACGCATAACGCATAACGCATAACGCATAACGCATAACGCATAACGCATAACGCATAACGCATAACGCATAACGCATAACGCATAACGCATAACGCATAACGCATAACGCATAACGCATAACGCATAACGCATAACGCATAACGCATAACGCATAACGCATAACGCATAACGCATAAGGCATAACGCATAACGCATAACGCATAACGCATAACGCATAACGCATAACGCATAACGCATAACGCATAACGCATAACGCATAACGCATAACGCATAAGGCATAAGCATAACGCATAACGCATAAGGCATAACGCATAACGCATAACGCATAACGCATAACGCATAACGCATAACGCATAACGCATAACGCATAACGCATAACGCATAACGCATAACGCATAACGCATAACGCATAACGCATAACGCATAACGCATAACGCATAACGCATAACGCATAACGCATAACGCATAACGCATAACGCATTGCGCATAACGCATAACGCATAAGGCATAAGCATAACGCATAACGCATAACGCATAACCCATAGCGCATAACGCTTAACGCGTAAAGCAAAACTCATAACCCATAACGCATAACGCATAACGCATAACGCATAACGCATAACGCATAACGCATAACGCATAACGCATAACGCATAACGCATAACGCATAACGCATAACGCATAACGCATAACGCATAACGCATAACGCATAACGCATAACCCATAACGCATAACGCATAACGCATAACGCATAACGCATAACGCATAACGCATAACGCATAACGCATAACGCATAACGCATAACGCATAACGCATAACGCATAACGCATAACGCATAACGCATAAGGCGTCAGCATAACGCATAAGGCATAACGCATAACGCATAACGCATAACGCATAACGCATAACGCATAACGCATAACGCATAACGCATAACGCATAACGCATAACGCATAACGCATAACGCATAACGCATAACGCATAACGCATAACGCATAACGCATAACGCATAAGGCGTCAGCATAACGCATAAGGCATAACGCATAACGCATAACGCATAACGCATAAGGCGTCAGCATAACGCATAACGCATAAGGCATAACGCATAACGCATAACGCATAACGCATAACGCATAACGTATAAACCATAAGGCATAACGCATAGCCCATAACGCATAACGCATAACGCATAACGCATAACGCATAACGCATAACGCATAACGCATAACGCATAACGCATAACGCATAACGCATAACGCATAACGCATAACGCATAACGCATAACGCATAACGCATAACGCATAACGCATGACGCATAACGCATAACGCATAACGCATAACGCATAACGCATAACGCATAACGCATAACGCATAACGCATAACGCATAACGCATAACGCATAACGCATAACGCATAACGCATAACGCATAACGCATAACGCATAACGCATGACGCACAACGCATAACGCATAACGCATAACGCATAACGCATTACGCATAACGCATTACGCATAACGCATAACGCATAACGCATAACGCATAACGCATAACGCATAAGCATAACGCATAACGCATAACGCATAACGCATAAGCATAACGCACAACGCATAACGCATAACGCATAACGCGTAACGCATAACGCGTAACGCGTAACGCAAAACGCATAACGCATAACGCATAACGTATAAACCATAAGGCATAACGCATAGCCCATAACGCATAACGCATAACGCATAACGCATAACGCATAACGCATAACGCATAACGCATAACGCATAACGCATAACGCATTACGCATAACGCATAACGCATAACGCATAACGCATAACGCATAAGGCATAAGCATAACGCATAACGCATAACGCATAACGCATAACGCATAACGCATAACGCGTAACGCGTAACGCAAAACTCATAACGCATAACGCATAACGCATAACGCATAACGCATAACGCATAACGCATAACGCATAACGCATAACGCATAACGCATGACGCACAACGCATAACGCATAACGCATAACGCATAACGCATTACGCATAACGCATTACGCATAACGCATAACGCATAACGCATAACGCATAACGCATAACGCATAAGCATAACGCATAACGCATAACGCGTAACGCGTAACGCAAAACTCATAACGCATAACGCATAACGCATAACGCATAACGCATAACGCATAACGCATAACGCATAACGCATAACGCATAACGCATAACGCATAACGCATAACGCATAACGCATAACGCATAACGCATAACGCATAACGTATAAACCATAAGGCATAACGCATAGCCCATAACGCATAACGCATAACGCATAATGCAAAAGTCATAACGCATAACGCATAACGCATAACGCATAACGCATAACGCATAACGCATAACGCATAACGCATAACGCATAACGCATAACGCATAACGCATAACGCATAACGCATAACGCATAACGCATAACGCATAACGCATAACGCATAACGCATAACGCATAACGCATAACGCATAACGCATAACGCATAACGCATAACGCATAACGCATAACGCATAACGCATTACGCATAACGCATTACGCATAACGCATAACGCATAACGCATAACGCATAACGCATAAGGCATAAGCATAACGCATAACGCATAACGCATAACGCATAACGCATAACGCATAACGCATAACGCATAACGTATAAACCATAAGGCATAACGCATAGCCCATAACGCATAACGCATAACGCATAATGCAAAAGTCATAACGCATAACGCATAACGCATAACGCATAACGCATAACGCATAACGCATAACGCATAACGCATAACGCATAACGCATAACGCATAACGCATAACGCATAACGCATAACGCATAACGCATAACGCATAACGCATAACGCATAACGCATAACGCATAACGCATAACGCATAACGCATAACGCATAACGCATAACGCATAACGCATAACGCATAACGCATAACGCATAACGCATAACGCATAACGCATAACGCATAACGCATAACGCATAACGCATAACGCATAACGCATAACGCATAACGCATAACGCATAACGCATAACGCATAACGCATAACGCATAACGCATAACGCATAACGCATAACGCATAACGCATAACGCATAACGCATAACGCATAACGCATAACGCATAACGCATAACGCATAACGCATAACGCATAACGCATAACGCATAACGCATAACGCATAACGCATAACGCATAACGCATAACGCATAACGCATAACGCATAACGTATAAACCATAAGGCATAACGCATAGCCCATAACGCATAACGCATAACGCATAACGCATAATGCAAAAGTCATAACGCATAACGCATAACGCATAACGCATAACGCATAACGCATAACGCATAACGCATAACGCATAACGCATAACGCATAAGGCATAAGCATAACGCATAACGCATAACGCATAACGCATAACGCATAACGCATAACGCGTAACGCGTAACGCAAAACTCATAACGCATAACGCATAACGCATAACGCATAACGCATAACGCATAACGCATAACGCATAACGCATAACGCATAACGCATAACGCATAACGCATAACGCATAACGCATAACGCATAACGCATAACGCATAACGCATAACGCATAACGTATAAACCATAAGGCATAACGCATAGCCCATAACGCATAACGCATAACGCATAACGCATAACGCATAACGCATAACGCATAACGCATAACGCATGACGCACAACGCATAACGCATAACGCATAACGCATAACGCATTACGCATAACGCATTACGCATAACGCATAACGCATAACGCATAACGCATAACGCATAACGCATAAGCATAACGCATAACGCATAACGCGTAACGCGTAACGCAAAACTCATAACGCATAACGCATAACGCATAACGCATAACGCATAACGCATAACGCATAACGCATAACGCATAACGCATAACGCATAACGCATAACGCATAACGCATAACGCATAACGCATAACGCATAACGCATAACGCATAACGCATAACGCATAACGCATAACGCATAACGCATAACGCATAACGCATAACGCATAACGCATAACGCATAACGCATAACGCATAACGCATAACGCATAACGCATAACGCATTACGCATAACGCATAACGCATAACGCATAACGCATAACGCATAAGGCATAAGCATAACGCATAACGCATAACGCATAACGCATAACGCATAACGCATAACGCATAACGCATAACGCATAACGTATAAACCATAAGGCATAACGCATAGCCCATAACGCATAACGCATAACGCATAATGCAAAAGTCATAACGCATAACGCATAACGCATAACGCATAACGCATAACGCATAACGCATAACGCATAACGCATAACGCATAACGCATAACGCATAACGCATAACGCATAACGTATAAACCATAAGGCATAACGCATAGCCCATAACGCATAACGCATAACGCATAACGCATAATGCAAAAGTCATAACGCATAACGCATAACGCATAACGCATAACGCATAACGCATAACGCATAACGCATAACGCATAAGGCATAAGCATAACGCATAACGCATAACGCATAACGCATAACGCATAACGCGTAACGCGTAACGCAAAACTCATAACGCATAACGCATAACGCATAACGCATAACGCATAACGCATAACGCATAACGCATAACGCATAACGCATAACGCATAACGCATAACGCATAACGCATAACGTATAAACCATAAGGCATAACGCATAGCCCATAACGCATAACGCATAACGCATAACGCATAACGCATAACGCATAACGCATAACGCATAACGCATAACGCATAACGCATAACGCATAACGCATAACGCATAACGCATAACGCATAACGCATAACGCATAACGCATAACGCATAACGCATAACGCATAACGCATAACGCATAACGCATAACGCATAACGCATAACGCATAACGCATAACGCATAACGCATAACGCATAACGCATAACGCATAACGCATAACGCATAACGCATAACGCATAACGCATAACGCATAACGCATAACGCATAACGCAAAAGTCATAACGCATAACGCATAACGCATAACGCATAACGCATAACGCATAACGCATAACGCATAACGCATAACGCATAACGCATAACGCATAACGCATAACGCATAACGCATAACGCATAACGCATAACGCATAACGCATAACGCATAACGCATAACGCATAACGCATAACGCATAACGCATAACGCATAACGCATAACGCATAACGCATAACGCATAACGCATAACGCATAACGCATAACGCATAACGCATAACGCATAACGCATAACGCATAACGCATAACGCATAACGCATAACGCATAACGCATAACGCATAACGCATAACGCATAACGCATAACGCATAACGCATAACGCATAACGCATAACGCATAACGCATAACGCATAACGCATAACGCATAACGCATAACGCATAACGCATAACGCATAACGCATAACGCATAACGCATAACGCATAACGCATAACGCATAACGCATAACGCATAACGCATAACGCATAACGCATAACGCATGACGCACAACGCATAACGCATAACGCATAACGCATAACGCATAACGCATAACGCATAACGCATAACGCATAACGCATAACGCATAACGCATAACGCATAACGCATAACGCATAACGCATAACGCATAACGCATGACGCACAACGCATAACGCATAACGCATAACGCATAACGCATTACGCATAACGCATAACGCATAACGCATAACGCATAACGCATAACGCATAACGCATAACGCATAACGCATAAGCATAACGCACAACGCATAACGCATAACGCATAACGCGTAACGCATAACGCGTAACGCGTAACGCAAAACTCATAACGCATAACGCATAACGCATAACGCATAACGCATAACGCATAACGCATAACGCATAACGCATAACGCATTACGCATAACGCATAACGCATAACGCATAACGCATAAGGCATAAGCATAACGCATAATGCATAACGCATAACGCATAACGCATAACGCATAACGCATAACGCATAACGCATAACGCATAACGCATAACGCATAAGGCATAAGCATAACGCATAACGCATAACGCATAACGCATAACGCATAACGCGTAACGCGTAACGCAAAACTCATAACGCATAACGCATAACGCATAACGCATAACGCATAACGCATAACGCATAACGCATAACGCATAACGCATAACGCATAACGCATAACGCATAACGCATAACGCATAACGCATAACGCATAACGCATAACGCATAACGCATAACGCATAACGCATAACGCATTACGCATAACGCATAACGCATAACGCATAACGCATAAGGCATAAGCATAACGCATAATGCATAACGCATAACGCATAACGCATAACGCATAACGCATAACGCATAACGCATAACGCATAACGCATAACGCATAAGGCATAAGCATAACGCATAACGCATAACGCATAACGCATAACGCATAACGCGTAACGCGTAACGCAAAACTCATAACGCATAACGCATAACGCATAACGCATAACGCATAACGCATAACGCATAACGTATAAACCATAAGGCATAACGCATAGCCCATAACGCATAACGCATAACGCATCATGCAAAAGTCATAACGCATAACGCATAACGCATAACGCATAACGCATAACGCATAACGCATAACGCATAACGCATAACGCATAACGCGTAACGCGTAACGCAAAACTCATAACGCATAACGCATAACGCATAACGCATAACGCATAACGCATAACGCATAACGCATAACGCATAACGCATAACGCATAACGCATAACGTATAAACCATAAGGCATAACGCATAGCCCATAACGCATAACGCATAACGCATAACGCATAACGCATAACGCATAACGCATAACGCATAACGCATAACGCATAACGCATAACGCATAACGCATAACGCATAACGCATAACGCATAACGCATAACGCATAACGCATAACGCATAACGCATAACGCATAACGCATAACGCATAACGCATAACGCATAACGCATAACGCATAACGCATAACGCATAACGCATAACGCATAACGCATAACGCATAACGCATAACGCATAACGCATAACGCATAACGCATAACGCATAACGCATAACGCATAACGCATAACGCATAACGCATAACGCATAACGCATAACGCATAACGCATAACGCAAAAGTCATAACGCATAACGCATAACGCATAACGCATAACGCATAACGCATAACGCATAACGCATAACGCATAACGCATAACGCATAACGCATAACGCATAACGCATAACGCATAACGCATAACGCATAACGCATAACGCATAACGCATAACGCATAACGCATAACGCATAACGCATAACGCATAACGCATAACGCATAACGCATAACGCATAACGCATAACGCATAACGCATAACGCATAACGCATAACGCATAACGCATAACGCATAACGCATAACGCATAACGCATAACGCATAACGCATAACGCATAACGCATAACGCATAACGCATTACGCATAACGCATAACGCATAACGCATAACGCATAAGGCATAAGCATAACGCATAATGCATAACGCATAACGCATAACGCATAACGCATAACGCATAACGCATAACGCATAACGCATAACGCATTACGCATAACGCATAACGCATAACGCATAACGCATAACGCATAAGGCATAAGCATAACGCATAACGCATAACGCATAACGCATAACGCATAACGCATAACGCATAACGCATAACGCATAACGCATAACGCATTACGCATAACGCATAACGCATAACGCATAACGCATAACGCATAAGGCATAAGCATAACGCATAACGCATAACGCATAACGCATAACGCATAACGCATAACGCATAACGCATAACGCGTAACGCGTAACGCAAAACTCATAACGCATAACGCATAACGCATAACGCATAACGCATAACGCATAACGCATAACGCATAACGCATAACGCATAACGCATAACGCATAACGCATGACGCACAACGCATAACGCATAACGCATAACGCATAACGCATTACGTATAACGCATTACGCATAACGCATAACGCATAACGCATAACGCATAACGCATAACGCATAAGCATAACGCATAACGCATAACGCGTAACGCGTAACGCAAAACTCATAACGCATAACGCATAACGCATAACGCATAACGCATAACGCATAACGCATAACGCATAACGCATAACGCATAACGCATAACGCATAACGCATAACGCATAACGCATAACGCATAACGCATAACGTATAAACCATAAGGCATAACGCATAGCCCATAACGCATAACGCATAACGCATAATGCAAAAGTCATAACGCATAGCCCATAACGCATAACGCATAACGCATAATGCAAAAGTCATAACGCATAACGCATAACGCATAACGCATAACGCATAACGCATAACGCATAACGCATAACGCATAACGCATAACGCATAACGCATAACGCATAACGCATAACGCATAACGCATAACGCATAACGCATAACGCATAACGCATAACGCATAACGCATAACGCATAACGCATAACGCATAACGCATAACGCATAACGCATAACGCATAACGCATAACGCATAACGCATAACGCATAACGCATAACGCATAACGCATTACGCATAACGCATAACGCATAACGCATAACGCATAACGCATAACGCATAACGCATAACGCATAAGGCATAAGCATAACGCATAACGCATAACGCATAACGCATAACGCATAACGCATAACGCATAACGCATAACGCATAACGCATTACGCATAACGCATAACGCATAACGCATAACGCATAACGCATAAGGCATAAGCATAACGCATAACGCATAACGCATAACGCATAACGCATAACGCATAACGCATAACGTATAAACCATAAGGCATAACGCATAGCCCATAACGCATAACGAATAACGCATAATGCAAAAGTCATAACGCATAACGCATAACGCATAACGCATAACGCATAACGCATAACGCATAACGCATAACGCATAACGCATAACGCATAACGCATAACGCATAACGCATAACGCATAACGCATAACGCATAACGCATAACGCATAACGCATAACGCATAACGCATAACGCATAACGCATAACGCATAACGCATAACGCATAACGCATAACGCATAACGCATAACGCATAACGCATAACGCATAACGCATAACGCATAACGCATAACGCATAACGCATAACGCATAACGCATAACGCATAACGCATAACGCATAACGCATAACGCATAACGCATAACGCATAACGTATAAACCATAAGGCATAACGCATAGCCCATAACGCATAACGCATAACGCATAACGCATCATGCAAAAGTCATAACGCATAACGCATAACGCATAACGCATAACGCATAACGCATAACGCATAACGCATAACGCATAACGCATAACGCATAACGCATAAGGCATAAGCATAACGCATAACGCATAACGCATAACGCATAACGCGTAACGCGTAACGCAAAACTCATAACGCATAACGCATAACGCATAACGCATAACGCATAACGCATAACGCATAACGTATAAACCATAAGGCAAAACGCATAGCCCATAACGCATAACGCATAACGCATCATGCAAAAGTCATAACGCATAACGCATAACGCATAACGCATGACGCACAACGCATAACGCATAACGCATAACGCATAACGCATAACGCATAACGCATAACGCATAACGCATAACGCATAACGCATAACGCATAACGCATAACGCATAACGCATAACGCATAACGCATAACGCATAACGCATAACGCATGACGCACAACGCATAACGCATAACGCATAACGCATAACGCATTACGCATAACGCATAACGCATAACGCATAACGCATAACGCATAACGCATAACGCATAACGCATAACGCATAAGCATAACGCACAACGCATAACGCATAACGCATAACGCGTAACGCATAACGCGTAACGCGTAACGCAAAACTCATAACGCATAACGCATAACGCATAACGCATAACGCATAACGCATAACGCATAACGCATAACGCATAACGCATTACGCATAACGCATAACGCATAACGCATAACGCATAAGGCATAAGCATAACGCATAATGCATAACGCATAACGCATAACGCATAACGCATAACGCATAACGCATAACGCATAACGCATAACGCATAACGCATAACGCATAACGCATAACGCATAACGCATAACGCAAAAGTCATAACGCATAACGCATAACGCATAACGCATAACGCATAACGCATAACGCATAACGCATAACGCATAACGCATAACGCATAACGCATAACGCATAACGCATAACGCATAACGCATAACGCATAACGCATAACGCATAACGCATAACGCATAACGCATAACGCATAACGCATAACGCATAACGCATAACGCATAACGCATAACGCATAACGCATAACGCATAACGCATAACGCATAACGCATAACGCATAACGCATAACGCATAACGCATAACGCATAACGCATAACGCATAACGCATAACGCATAACGCATAACGCATAACGCATAACGCATAACGCATAACGCATAACGCATAACGCATAACGCATTACGCATAACGCATAACGCATAACGCATAACGCATAACGCATTACGCATAACGCATAACGCATAACGCATAACGCATAACGCATAACGCATAACGCATAACGCATAAGCATAACGCACAACGCATAACGCATAACGCATAACGCGTAACGCATAACGCGTAACGCGTAACGCAAAACTCATAACGCATAACGCATAACGCATAACGCATAACGCATAACGCATAACGCATAACGCATAACGCATAACGCATAACGCATAACGTATAAACCATAAGGCATAACGCATAGCCCATAACGCATAACGCATAACGCATAATGCAAAAGTCATAACGCATAACGCATAACGCATATCGCATAACGCATAACGCATAACGCATAACGCATAACGCATAAGCATAACGCATAACGCATAACGCATAACGCATAACGCATAACGCATAACGCATAACGCATAACGCATAACGCATAACGCATAACGCATAACGCATAACGCATAACGCATAACGTATAAACCATAAGGCATAACGCATAGCCCATAACGCATAACGCATAACGCATAACGCATAATGCAAAAGTCATAACGCATAACGCATAACGCATAACGCATAACGCATAACGCATAAGCATAACGCACAACGCATAACGCATAACGCATAACGCGTAACGCATAACGCGTAACGCGTAACGCAAAACTCATAACGCATAACGCATAACGCATAACGCATAACGCATAACGCATATCGCATAACGCATAACGCATAACGTATAAACCATAAGGCATAACGCATAGCCCATAACGCATAACGCATAACGCATAATGCAAAAGTCATAACGCATAACGCATAACGCATATCGCATAACGCATAACGCATAACGCATAACGCATAACGCATAAGCATAACGCATAACGCATAACGCATAACGCATAACGCATAACGCATAACGCATAACGCGTAACGCGTAACGCAAAACTCATAACGCATAACGCATAACGCATAACGCATAACGCATAATGCATAACGCATAACGCATAACGCATAACGCATAACGCATAACGCATAACGCATAACGCATAACGCATAACGCATAACGCATAACGTATAAACCATAAGGCATAACGCATAGCCCATAACGCATAACGCATAACGCATAATGCAAAAGTCATAACGCATAACGCATAACGCATAACGCATAACGCATAACGCATAACGCATAACGCATAACGCATAACGCATAACGCATAACGCATAACGCATAACGCATAACGCATAACGCATAACGCATAACGCATAACGCATAACGCATAACGCATAACGCATTACGCATAACGCATAACGCATAACGCATAACGCATAACGCATAAGGCATAAGCATAACGCATAACGCATAACGCATAACGCATAACGCATAACGCATAACGCATAACGCATAACGCATAACGCATAACGCATAACGCATAACGCATAACGCATAACGCATCACG
This sequence comes from Lasioglossum baleicum, assembly GCF_051020765.1. Lineage (NCBI taxonomy): Eukaryota > Metazoa > Arthropoda > Insecta > Hymenoptera > Halictidae > Lasioglossum > Lasioglossum baleicum. The sequence continues at coordinate 112,442 of NW_027469297.1, read as the reverse complement.
CATAACGCATAACGCATAACGCATAACGCATAACGCATAACGCATAACGCATAACGCATGACGCACAACGCATAACGCATAACGCATAACGCATAACGCATTACGCATAACGCATAACGCATAACGCATAACGCATAACGCATAACGCATAAGCATAACGCACAACGCATAACGCATAACGCATAACGCATAACGCATAACGCATAACGCATAACGCAAAACTCATAACGCATAACGCATAACGCATAACGCATAACGCATAACGCATAACGCATAACGCATAACGCATAACGCATAACGCATAACGTATAAACCATAAGGCATAACGCATAGCCCATAACGCATAACGCATAACGCATAATGCAAAAGTCATAACGCATAACGCATAACGCATATCGCATAACGCATAACGCATAACGCATAACGCATAACGCATAAGCATAACGCATAACGCATAACGCATAACGCATAACGCATAACGCGTAACGCGTAACGCGTAACGCAAAACTCATAACGCATAACGCATAACGCATAACGCATAACGCATAACGCATAACGCATAACGCATAACGCATAACGCATAACGCATAACGCATAACGTATAAACCATAAGGCATAACGCATAGCCCATAACGCATAACGCATAACGCATAATGCAAAAGTCATAACGCATAACGCATAACGCATAACGCATAACGCATAACGCATAACGCATAACGCATAACGCATAACGCATAACGCATAACGCATAACGCATAACGCATAACGTATAAACCATAAGGCATAACGCATAGCCCATAACGCATAACGCATAACGCATAACGCATAACGCATAACGCATAACGCATAACGCATAACGCATAACGCATAACGCATAACGCATAACGCATAACGCATAACGCATAACGCATAACGCATAACGCATAACGCATAACGCATAACGCATAACGCATAACGCATAACGCATAACGCATAACGCATAACGCATAACGCATAACGCATAACGCATAACGCATAACGCATAACGCATAACGCATAACGCATAACGCATAACGCATAACGCATAACGCATAACGCATAACGCATAACGCATAACGCATAACGCATAACGCATAACGCATAACGCATAACGCATAACGCATAACGCAAAAGTCATAACGCATAACGCATAACGCATAACGCATAACGCATAACGCATAACGCATAACGCATAACGCATAACGCATAACGCATAACGCATAACGCATAACGCATAACGCATAACGCATAACGCATAACGCATAACGCATAACGCATAACGCATAACGCATAACGCATAACGCATAACGCATAACGCATAACGCATAACGCATAACGCATAACGCATAACGCATAACGCATAACGCATAACGCATAACGCATAACGCATAACGCATAACGCATAACGCATAACGCATAACGCATAACGCATAACGCATAACGCTTAACGCATAACGCATAACGCATAACGCATAACGCATAACGCATAACGCATAACGCATAACGCATAACGCATAACGCATAACGCATAACGCATAACGCATAACGCATAACGCATAACGCATAACGCATAACGCATAACGCATAACGCATAACGCATAACGCATAACGCATAACGCATAACGCATAACGCATGACGCACAACGCATAACGCATAACGCATAACGCACAACGCATAACGCATAACGCATAACGCATAACGCATAACGCATAACGCATAACGCATAACGCATAACGCATAACGCATAACGCATAACGCATAACGCATAACGCATAACGCATAACGCATAACGCATAACGCATAACGCATAACGCATAACGCATAACGCATGACGCACAACGCATAACGCATAACGCATAACGCATAACGCATAACGCATAACGCATAACGCATAACGTATAAACCATAAGGCATAACGCATAGCCCATAACGCATAACGCATAACGCATAACGCATAACGCATAACGCATAACGCATAACGCATAACGCATAACGCATAACGCATAACGCATAACGCATAACGCATAACGCATAACGCATAACGCATAACGCATAACGCATAACGCATAACGCATAACGCATAACGCATAACGCATAACGCATAACGCATAACGCATAACGCATAACGCATAACGCATAACGCATAACGCATAACGCATAACGCATAACGCATAACGCATAACGCATAACGCATAACGCATAACGCATAACGCATAACGCATAACGCATAACGCATAACGCATAACGCATAACGCATAACGCATAACGCATAACGCAAAAGTCATAACGCATAACGCATAACGCATAACGCATAACGCATAACGCATAACGCATAACGCATAACGCATAACGCATAACGCATAACGCATAACGCATAACGCATAACGCATAACGCATAACGCATAACGCATAACGCATAACGCATAACGCATAACGCATAACGCATAACGCATAACGCATAACGCATAACGCATAACGCATAACGCATAACGCATAACGCATAACGCATAACGCATAACGCATAACGCATAACGCATAACGCATAACGCATAACGCATAACGCATAACGCATAACGCATAACGCATAACGCATAACGCATAACGCATAACGCATAACGCATAACGCATAACGCATAACGCATAACGCATAACGCATAACGCATAACGCATAACGCATAACGCATAACGCATAACGCATAACGCATAACGCATAACGCATAACGCATAACGCATAACGCATAACGTATAAACCATAAGGCATAACGCATAGCCCATAACGCATAACGCATAACGCATAATGCAAAAGTCATAACGCATAACGCATAACGCATATCGCATAACGCATAACGCATAACGCATAACGCATAACGCATAACGCATAAGCATAACGCATAACGCATAACGCATAACGCATAACGCATAACGCATAACGCGTAACGCGTAACGCAAAACTCATAACGCATAACGCATAACGCATAACGCATAACGCATAACGCATAACGCATAACGCATAACGCATAACGCATAACGCATAACGCATAACGCATAACGCATAACGCATAACGCATAACGCATAACGCATAACGCATAACGCATAACGCATAACGCATAACGCATAACGCATAACGCATAACGCATAACGCATAACGCATAACGCATAACGCATAACGCATAACGCATAACGCATAACGCATAACGCATAACGCATAACGCATAACGCATAACGCATAACGCATAACGCATAACGCATAACGCATAACGCATAACGCATAACGCATAACGCATAACGCATAACGCATAACGCATAACGCATAACGCATAACGCATAACGCATAACGCATAACGCATAACGCATAACGCATAACGCAAAAGTCATAACGCATAACGCATAACGCATAACGCATAACGCATAACGCATAACGCATAACGCATAACGCATAACGCATAACGCATAACGCATAACGCATAACGCATAACGCATAACGCATAACGCATAACGCATAACGCATAACGCATAACGCATAACGCATAACGCATAACGCATAACGCATAACGCATAACGCATAACGCATAACGCATAACGCATAACGCATAACGCATAACGCATAACGCATAACGCATAACGCATAACGCATAACGCATAACGCATAACGCATAACGCATAACGCATAACGCATAACGCATAACGCATAACGCATAACGCATAACGCATAACGCATAACGCATAACGCATAACGCATAACGCATAACGCATAACGCATAACGCATAACGCATAACGCATAACGCATAACGCATAACGCATAACGCATAACGCATAACGCATAACGCATAACGCATAACGCATAACGCATAACGCATAACGCATAACGCATAACGCATAACGCATAACGCATAACGCATAACGCATAACGCATAACGCATAACGCATAACGCATAACGCATAACGCATAACGCATAACGCATAACGCATAACGCATAACGCATAACGCATAACGCATAACGCATAACGCATAACGCATGACGCACAACGCATAACGCATAACGCATAACGCACAACGCATAACGCATAACGCATAACGCATAACGCATAACGCATAACGCATAACGCATAACGCATAACGCATAACGCATAACGCATAACGCATAACGCATAACGCATAACGCATAACGCATAACGCATAACGCATAACGCATAACGCATAACGCATAACGCATAACGCATAACGCATAACGCATGACGCACAACGCATAACGCATAACGCATAACGCATAACGCATAACGCATAACGCATAACGTATAAACCATAAGGCATAACGCATAGCCCATAACGCATAACGCATAACGCATAACGCATAACGCATAACGCATAACGCATAACGCATAACGCATAACGCATAACGCATAACGCATAACGCATAACGCATAACGCATAACGCATAACGCATAACGCATAACGCATAACGCATAACGCATAACGCATAACGCATAACACATAACGCATAACGCATAACGCATAACGCATAACGCATAACGCATAACGCATAACGCATAACGCATAACGCATAACGCATAACGCATAACGCATAACGCATAACGCATAACGCATAACGCATAACGCATAACGCATAACGCATAACGCATAACGCATAACGCATAACGCATAACGCATCACGCATAACGCATAACGCAAAAGTCATAACGCATAACGCATAACGCATAACGCATAACGCATAACGCATAACGCATAACGCATAACGCATAACGCATAACGCATAACGCATAACGCATAACGCATAACGCATAACGCATAACGCATAACGCATAACGCATAACGCATAACGCATAACGCATAACGCATAACGCATAACGCATAACGCATAACGCATAACGCATAACGCATAACGCATAACGCATAACGCATAACGCATAACGCATAACGCATAACGCATAACGCATAACGCATAACGCATAACGCATAACGCATAACGCATAACGCATAACGCATAACGCATAACGCATAACGCATAACGCATAACGCATAACGCATAACGCATAACGCATAACGCATAACGCATAACGCATAACGCATAACGCATAACGCATAACGCATAACGCATAACGTATAAACCATAAGGCATAACGCATAGCCCATAACGCATAACGCATAACGCATAATGCAAAAGTCATAACGCATAACGCATAACGCATATCGCATAACGCATAACGCATAACGCATAACGCATAACGCATAACGCATAAGCATAACGCATAACGCATAACGCATAACGCATAACGCATAACGCATAACGCGTAACGCGTAACGCAAAACTCATAACGCATAACGCATAACGCATAACGCATAACGCATAACGCATAACGCATAACGCATAACGCATAACGCATAACGCATAACGCATAACGCATAACGCATAACGCATAACGCATAACGCATAACGCATAACGCATAACGCATAACGCATAACGCATAACGCATAACGCATAACGCATAACGCATAACGCATAACGCATAACGCATAACGCATAACGCATAACGCATAACGCATAACGCATAACGCATAACGCATAACGCATAACGCATAACGCATAACGCATAACGCATAACGCATAACGCATAACGCATAACGCATAACGCATAACGCATAACGCATAACGCATAACGCATAACGCAAAAGTCATAACGCATAACGCATAACGCATAACGCATAACGCATAACGCATAACGCATAACGCATAACGCATAACGCATAACGCATAACGCATAACGCATAACGCATAACGCATAACGCATAACGCATAACGCATAACGCATAACGCATAACGCATAACGCATAACGCATAACGCATAACGCATAACGCATAACGCATAACGCATAACGCATAACGCATAACGCATAACGCATAACGCATAACGCATAACGCATAACGCATAACGCATAACGCATAACGCATAACGCATAACGCATAACGCATAACGCATAACGCATAACGCATAACGCATAACGCATTACGCATAACGCATAACGCATAACGCATAACGCATAACGCATAAGGCATAAGCATAACGCATAACGCATAACGCATAACGCATAACGCATAACGCATAACGCATAACGCATAACGCATAACGCATAACGCATAACGCATAACGCATAACGCATAACGCATAACGCATTACGCATAACGCATAACGCATAACGCATAACGCATAACGCATAAGGCATAAGCATAACGCATAACGCATAACGCAGAACGCATAACGCATAACGCATAACGCATAACGCATAACGCGTAACGCGTAACGCAAAACTCATAACGCATAACGCATAACGCATAACGCATAACGCATAACGCATAACGCATAACGCATAACGCATGACGCACAACGCATAACGCATAACGCATAACGCATAACGCATTACGCATAACGCATTACGCATAACGCATAACGCATAACGCATAACGCATAACGCATAACGCATGACGCACAACGCATAACGCATAACGCATAACGCATAACGCATTACGCATAACGCATTACGCATAACGCATAACGCATAACGCATAACGCATAACGCATAACGCATAACGCATAAGCATAACGCATAACGCATAACGCATAACGCATAACGCATAACGCATAACGCATAAGCATAACGCATAACGCATAACGCATAACGCATAACGCATAACGCATAACGCGTAACGCGTAACGCAAAACTCATAACGCATAACGCATAACGCATAACGCATAACGCATAACGCATAACGCATAACGCATAACGCATAACGCATAACGCATAACGCATAACGCATAACGCATAACGCATAACGCATAACGCATAACGCATAACGCATAACGCATAACGCATAACGCATAACGCATAACGCATAACGCATAACGCATAACGCATAACGCATAACGCATAACGCATAACGCATAACGCATAACGCATAACGCATAACGCATAACGCATAACGCATAACGCATAACGCATAACGCATAACGCATAACGCATAACGCATAACGCATAACGCATAACGCATAACGCATAACGCATAACGCATAACGCATAACGCATAACGCATAACGCATAACGCATAACGCATAACGCATAACGCATAACGCATAACGCATAACGCATAACGCATAACGCATAACGCATAACGCATAACGCATAACGCATAACGCATAACGCAAAAGTCATAACGCATAACGCATAACGCATAACGCATAACGCATAACGCATAACGCATAACGCATAACGCATAACGCATAACGCATAACGCATAACGCATAACGCATAACGCATAACGCATAACGCATAACGCATAACGCATAAAGCATAACGCATAACGCATAACGCATAACGCATAACGCATAACGCATAACGCATAACGCATAACGCATAACGCATAACGCATAACGCATAACGCATAACGCATAACGCATAACGCATAACGCATAACGCATAACGCATAACGCATAACGCATAACGCATAACGCATAACGCATAACGCATAACGCATAACGCATAACGCATAACGCATAACGCATAACGCATAACGCATAACGCATAACGCATAACGCATAACGCATAACGCATAACGCATAACGCATAACGCATAACGCATAACGTATAAACCATAAGGCATAACGCATAGCCCATAACGCATAACGCATAACGCATAATGCAAAAGTCATAACGCATAACGCATAACGCATATCGCATAACGCATAACGCATAACGCATAACGCATAACGCATAACGCATAAGCATAACGCATAACGCATAACGCATAACGCATAACGCATAACGCGTAACGCGTAACGCGTAACGCAAAACTCATAACGCATAACGCATAACGCATAACGCATAACGCATAACGCATAACGCATAACGCATAACGCATAACGCATAACGCATAACGCATAACGCATAACGCATAACGCATAACGCATAACGCATAACGTATAAACCATAAGGCATAACGCATAGCCCATAACGCATAACGCATAACGCATAATGCAAAAGTCATAACGCATAACGCATAACGCATAACGCATAACGCATAACGCATAACGCATAACGCATAACGCATAACGCATAACGCATAACGCATAACGCATAACGCATAACGCATAACGCATAACGCATAACGCATAACGCATAACGCATAACGCATAACGCATAAGCATAACGCATAACGCATAACGCATAACGCATAACGCATAACGCATAACGCATAACGCATAACGCGTAACGCGTAACGCAAAACTCATAACGCATAACGCATAACGCATAACGCATAACGCATAACGCATAACGCATAACGCATAACGCATAACGCATAACGCATAACGCATAACGCATAACGCATAACGCATAACGTATAAACCATAAGGCATAACGCATAGCCCATAACGCATAACGCATAACGCATAATGCAAAAGTCATAACGCATAACGCATAACGCATAACGCATAACGCATAACGCATAACGCATAACGCATAACGCATAACGCATAACGCATAACGCATAACGCATAACGCATAACGCATAACGCATAACGCATAACGCATAACGCATAACGCATAACGCATAACGCATAACGCATAACGCATAACGCATAACGCATAACGCATAACGCATAACGCATAACGCATAACGCATAACGCATAACGCATAACGCATAACGCATAACGCATAACGCATAACGCATAACGCATAACGCATAACGCATTACGCATAACGCATAACGCATAACGCATAACGCATAACGCATAAGGCATAAGCATAACGCATAACGCATAACGCATAACGCATAACGCATAACGCATAACGCATAACGCATAACGCATAACGCATAACGCATAACGCATAACGCATAACGCATAACGCATAACGCATTACGCATAACGCATAACGCATAACGCATAACGCATAACGCATAAGGCATAAGCATAACGCATAACGCATAACGCAGAACGCATAACGCATAACGCATAACGCATAACGCATAACGCGTAACGCGTAACGCAAAACTCATAACGCATAACGCATAACGCATAACGCATAACGCATAACGCATAACGCATAACGCATAACGCATGACGCACAACGCATAACGCATAACGCATAACGCATAACGCATTACGCATAACGCATTACGCATAACGCATAACGCATAACGCATAACGCATAACGCATAACGCATGACGCACAACGCATAACGCATAACGCATAACGCATAACGCATTACGCATAACGCATTACGCATAACGCATAACGCATAACGCATAACGCATAACGCATAACGCATAACGCATAAGCATAACGCATAACGCATAACGCGTAACGCGTAACGCAAAACTCATAACGCATAACGCATAACGCATAACGCATAACGCATAACGCATAACGCATAACGCATAACGCATAACGCATAACGCATAACGCATAACGCATAACGCATAACGCATAACGCATAACGCATAACGTATAAACCATAAGGCATAACGCATAGCCCATAACGCATAACGCATAACGCATAATGCAAAAGTCATAACGCATAACGCATAACGCATAACGCATAACGCATAACGCATAACGCATAACGCATAACGCATAACGCATAACGCATAACGCATAACGCATAACGCATAACGCATAACGCATAACGCATAACGCATAACGCATAACGCATAACGCATAACGCATAACGCATAACGCATAACGCATAACGCATAACGCATAACGCATAACGCATAACGCATAACGCATAACGCATAACGCATAACGCATAACGCATAACGCATAACGCATAACGCATAACGCATAACGCATAACGCATAACGCATAACGCATAACGCATAACGCATAACGCATAACGCATAACGCATAACGCATAACGCATAACGCATAACGCATAACGCATAACGCATAACGCATAACGCATAACGCATAACGCATAACGCATAACGCATAACGCATAACGCATAACGCATAACGCATAACGCATAACGCATAACGCATAACGCATAACGCATAACGCATAACGCATAACGCATAACGCATAACGCATAACGCATAACGCATAACGCATAACGCATAACGCATAACGCATAACGCATAACGCATAACGCATAACGCATAACGCATAACGCATAACGCATAACGCATAACGCATAACGCATAACGCATAACGCATAACGCATAACGCATAACGCATAACGCATAACGCATAACGCATAACGCATAACGCATAACGCATAACGCATAACGCATAACGCATAACGCATAACGCATAACGCATAACGCATAACGCATAACGCATAACGCATAACGCATAACGCATAACGCATAACGCATAACGCATAACGCATAACGCATAACGCATAACGCATAACGCATAACGCATAACGCATAACGCATAACGCATAACGCATTACGCATAACGCATAACGCATAACGCATAACGCATAACGCATAAGGCATAACGCATAACGCATAACGCATAACGCATAACGCATAACGCATAACGCATAACGCATAACGCATAACGCATAACGCATAACGCATAACGCATAACGCATAACGCATAACGCATAACGCATAACGCATAACGCATAACGCATAACGCATAACGCATAAGGCATAAGCATAACGCATAACGCATAACGCATAACGCATAACGCATAACGCATAACGCATAACGCGTAACGCGTAACGCAAAACTCATAACGCATAACGCATAACGCATAACGCATAACGCATAACGCATAACGCATAACGCATAACGCATAACGCATAACGCATAACGCATAACGCATAACGCATAACGCATAACGCATAACGCATAACGCATAACGCATAACGCATAACGCATAACGCATAACGCATGACGCACAACGCATAACGCATAACGCATAACGCATAACGCATAACGCATAACGCATAACGCATAACGCATAACGCATTACGCATAACGCATGACGCATAACGCATAACGCATAACGCATAACGCATAACGCATAACGCATATCGCATAACGCGTAACGCGTAACGCAAAACTCATAACGCATAACGCATAACGCATAACGCATAACGCATAACGCATAACGCATAACGCATAACGCATAACGCATAACGCATAACGCATAACGCATAACGCATAACGCATAACGCATAACGCATAACGCATAACGCATAACGCATAACGCATCACGCATAACGCATAACGCATAACGCATAACGCATAACGCATAACGCATAACGCATGACGCACAACGCATAACGCATAACGCATAACGCATAACGCATTACGCATAACGCATAACGCATAACGCATAACGCATAACGCATAACGCATAACGCATAAGCATAACGCACAACGCATAACGCATAACGCATAACGCGTAACGCATAACGCGTAACGCGTAACGCAAAACTCATAACGCATAACGCATAACGCATAACGCATAACGCATAACGTATAAACCATAAGGCATAACGCATAGCCCATAACGCATAACGCATAACGCATAATGAAAAAGTCATAACGCATAACGCATAACGCATATCGCATAACGCATAACGCATAACGCATAACGCATAACGCATAACGCATAAGCATAACGTATAACGCATAACGCATAACGCATAACGCATAACGCATAACGCGTAACGCGTAACGCAAAACTCATAACGCATAACGCATAACGCATAACGCATAACGCATAACGCATAACGCATAACGCATAACGCATAACGCATAACGCATAACGCATAACGCATAACGCATAACGCATAACGCATAACGCATAACGCATAACGCATAACGCATAACGCATAACGCATAACGCATAACGCATAACGCATTACGCATAACGCATAACGCATAACGCATAACGCATAACGCATAAGGCATAAGCATAACGCATAACGCATAACGCATAACGCATAACGCATAACGCATAACGCATAACGCATAACGCATAACGTATAAACCATAAGGCATAACGCATAGCCCATAACGCATAACGCATAACGCATAATGCAAAAGTCATAACGCATAACGCATAACGCATAACGCATAACGCATAACGCATAACGCATAACGCATAACGCATAACGCATAACGCATAACGCATAACGCATAACGCATAACGCATAACGCATAACGCATAACGCATAACGCATAACGCATAACGCATAACGCATAACGCATAACGCATAACGCATAACGCATAACGCATAACGTATAAACCATAAGGCATAACGCATAGCCCATAACGCATAACGCATAACGCATAATGCAAAAGTCATAACGCATAACGCATAACGCATAACGCATAACGCATAACGCATAACGCATAACGCATAACGCATAACGCATAACGCATAACGCATAACGCATAACGCATAACGCATAACGCATAACGCATAACGCATAACGCATAACGCATAACGCATAACGCATTACGCATAACGCATAACGCATAACGCATAACGCATAACGCATAAGGCATAAGCATAACGCATAACGCATAACGCATAACGCATAACGCATAACGCATAACGCATAACGCGTAACGCGTAACGCAAAACTCATAACGCATAACGCATAACGCATAACGCATAACGCATAACGCATAACGCATAACGCATAACGCATAACGCATAACGCATAACGCATAACGCATAACGCATAACGCATAACGCATAACGCATAACGCATAACGCATAACGCATAACGCATGACGCACAACGCATAACGCATAACGCATAACGCATAACGCATAACGCATAACGCATAACGCATAACGCATAACGCATAACGCATTACGCATAACGCATGACGCATAACGCATAACGCATAACGCATAACGCATAACGCATAACGCATATCGCATAACGCGTAACGCGTAACGCAAAACTCATAACGCATAACGCATAACGCATAACGCATAACGCATAACGCATAACGCATAACGCATAACGCATAACGCATAACGCATAACGCATAACGCATAACGCATAACGCATAACGCATAACGCATAACGCATAACGCATAACGCATAACGCATAACGCATAACGCATAACGCATAACGCATCACGCATAACGCATAACGCATAACGCATAACGCATAACGCATAACGCATAACGCATGACGCACAACGCATAACGCATAACGCATAACGCATAACGCATAACGCATAACGCATAACGCATAACGCATAACGCATAACGCATAACGCATAACGCATAACGCATAACGCATAACGCATAACGCATAACGCATAACGTATAAACCATAAGGCATAACGCATAGCCCATAACGCATAACGCATAACGCATAATGCAAAAGTCATAACGCATAACGCATAACGCATAACGCATAACGCATAACGCATAACGCATGACGCACAACGCATAACGCATAACGCATAACGCATAACGCATTACGCATAACGCATAACGCATAACGCATAACGCATAACGCATAACGCATAACGCATAAGCATAACGCACAACGCATAACGCATAACGCATAACGCGTAACGCGTAACGCAAAACTCATAACGCATAACGCATAACGCATAACGCATAACGCATAACGTATAAACCATAAGGCATAACGCATAGCCCATAACGCATAACGCATAACGCATAATGAAAAAGTCATAACGCATAACGCATAACGCATATCGCATAACGCATAACGCATAACGCATAACGCATAACGCATAAGCATAACGTATAACGCATAACGCATAACGCATAACGCATAACGCATAACGCGTAACGCGTAACGCAAAACTCATAACGCATAACGCATAACGCATAACGCATAACGCATAACGCATAACGCATAACGCATAACGCATAACGCATAACGCATAACGCATAACGCATAACGCATAACGCATAACGCATAACGTATAAACCATAAGGCATAACGCATAGCCCATAACGCATAACGCATAACGCATAATGCAAAAGTCATAACGCATAACGCATAACGCATAACGCATAACGCATAACGCATAACGCATAACGCATAACGCATAACGCATAACGCATAACGCATAACGCATAACGCATAACGCATAACGCATAACGCATAACGCATAACGCATAACGCATAACGCATAACGCATAACGCATAACGCATAACGCATAACGCATAACGCATAACGCATAACGCATAACGCATAACGCATAACGCATAACGCATAACGCATAACGCATAACGCATAACGCATAACGCATAACGCATAACGCATAACGCATCACGCATAACGCATAACGCATAACGCATAACGCATAACGCATAACGCATAACGCATGACGCACAACGCATAACGCATAACGCATAACGCATAACGCATAACGCATAACGCATAACGCATAACGCATAACGCATAACGCATAACGCATAACGCATAACGCATAACGCATAACGCATAACGCATAACGCATAACGTATAAACCATAAGGCATAACGCATAGCCCATAACGCATAACGCATAACGCATAATGCAAAAGTCATAACGCATAACGCATAACGCATAACGCATAACGCATAACGCATAACGCATGACGCACAACGCATAACGCATAACGCATAACGCATAACGCATTACGCATAACGCATAACGCATAACGCATAACGCATAACGCATAACGCATAACGCATAAGCATAACGCACAACGCATAACGCATAACGCATAACGCGTAACGCGTAACGCAAAACTCATAACGCATAACGCATAACGCATAACGCATAACGCATAACGTATAAACCATAAGGCATAACGCATAGCCCATAACGCATAACGCATAACGCATAATGAAAAAGTCATAACGCATAACGCATAACGCATATCGCATAACGCATAACGCATAACGCATAACGCATAACGCATAAGCATAACGTATAACGCATAACGCATAACGCATAACGCATAACGCATAACGCGTAACGCGTAACGCAAAACTCATAACGCATAACGCATAACGCATAACGCATAACGCATAACGCATAACGCATAACGCATAACGCATAACGCATAACGCATAACGCATAACGCATAACGCATAACGCATAACGCATAACGCATAACGTATAAACCATAAGGCATAACGCATAGCCCATAACGCATAACGCATAACGCATAATGCAAAAGTCATAACGCATAACGCATAACGCATAACGCATAACGCATAACGCATAACGCATAACGCATAACGCATAACGCATAACGCATAACGCATAACGCATAACGCATAACGCATAACGCATAACGCATAACGCATAACGCATAACGCATAACGCATAACGCATAACGCATAACGCATAACGCATAACGCATAACGCATAACGCATAACGCATAACGCATAACGCATAACGCATAACGCATAACGCATAACGCATAACGCATAACGCATAACGCATAACGCATAACGCATAACGCATAACGCATAACGCATAACGCATAACGCATAACGCATAACGCATAACGCATAACGCATTACGCATAACGCATAACGCATAACGCATAACGCATAACGCATAACGCATAAGGCATAAGCATAACGCATAACGCATAACGCATAACGCATAACGCATAACGCATAACGCATAACGCATAACGCATAACGCATAACGCATTACGCATAACGCATAACGCATAACGCATAACGCATAACGCATAAGGCATAAGCATAACGCATAACGCATAACGCATAACGCATAACGCGTAACGCATAACGCATAACGCATAACGCGTAACGCGTAACGCAAAACTCATAACGCATAACGCATAACGCATAACGCATAACGCATAACGCATAACGCATAACGCATAACGCATAACGCATAACGCATAACGCATAACGCATTACGCATAACGCATGACGCATAACGCATAACGCATAACGCATAACGCATATCGCATAACGCGTAACGCGTAACGCAAAACTCATAACGCATAACGCATAACGCATAACGCATAACGCATAACGCATAACGCATAACGCATAACGCATAACGCATAACGCATAACGCATAACGCATAACGCATAACGCATAACGCATAACGCATAACGCATAACGCATAACGCATAACGCATAACGCATAACGCATAACGCATAACGCATAACGCATAACGCATAACGCATAACGCATAACGCATAACGCATAACGCATAACGCATAACGCATAACGCATAACGCATAACGCATAACGCATAACGCATAACGCATAACGAATAACGCATAACGCATAACGCATAACGCATAACGCATAACGCATAACGCATAACGCATAACGCATAACGCATAACGCATAACGCATAACGCATAACGTATAAACCATAACGCATAACGCATAACGCATAACGCATAACGTATAAACCATAAGGCATAACGCATAGCCCATAACGCATAACGCATAACGCATAATGCAAAAGTCATAACGCATAACGCATAACGCATATCGCATAACGCATAACGCATAACGCATAACGCATAACGCATAAGCATAACGCATAACGCATAACGCATAACGCATAACGCATAACGCATAACGCGTAACGCGTAACGCAAAACTCATAACGCATAACGCATAACGCATAACGCATAACGCATAACGCATAACGCATAACGCATAACGCATAACGCATAACGCATAACGCATAACGCATAACGCATAACGCATAACGTATAAACCATAAGGCATAACGCATAGCCCATAACGCATAACGCATAACGCATAATGCAAAAGTCATAACGCATAACGCATAACGCATAACGCATAACGCATAACGCATAACGCATAACGCATAACGCATAACGCATAACGCATAACGCATAACGCATAACGCATAACGCATAACGCATAACGCATAACGCATAACGCATAACGCATAACGCATAACGCATAACGCATAACGCATAACGCATAACGCATAACGCATAACGCATAACGCATAACGCATAACGCATAACGCATAACGCATAACGCATAACGCATAACGCATAACGCATAACGCATAACGCATAACGCATAACGCATAACGTATAAACCATAAGGCATAACGCATAGCCCATAACGCATAACGCATAACGCATAATGCAAAAGTCATAACGCATAACGCATAACGCATAACGCATAACGCATAACGCATAACGCATAACGCATAACGCATAACGCATAACGCATAACGCATAACGCATAACGCATAACGCATAACGCATAACGCATAACGCATAACGCATAACGCATAACGCATAACGCATAACGCATAACGCATAACGCATAACGCATAACGCATAACGCATAACGCATAACGCATAACGCATAACGCATAACGCATAACGCATAACGCATAACGCATAACGCATAACGCATAACGCATAACGCATAACGCATAACGCATAACGCATAACGCATAACGCATAACGCATAACGCATAACGCATAAAGCATAACGCATAACGCATAACGCATAACGCATAACGCATAACGCATAACGCATAACGCATCACGCATAACGCATAACGCATAACGCATAACGCATAACGCATAACGCATAACGCATGACGCACAACGCATAACGCATAACGCATAACGCATAACGCATTACGCATAACGCATAACGCATAACGCATAACGCATAACGCATAACGCATAACGCATAACGCATAAGCATAACGCACAACGCATAACGCATAACGCATAACGCGTAACGCATAACGCGTAACGCGTAACGCAAAACTCATAACGCATAACGCATAACGCATAACGCATAACGCATAAGCATAACGTATAACGCATAACGCATAACGCATAACGCATAACGCATAACGCGTAACGCGTAACGCAAAACTCATAACGCATAACGCATAACGCATAACGCATAACGCATAACGCATAACGCATAACGCATAAGGCATAACGCATAACGCATAACGCATAACGCATAACGCATAACGCATAACGCATAACGCATAACGCATAACGCATAACGCATAACGCATAACGCATAACGCATAACGCATAACGCATAACGCATTACGCATAACGCATAACGCATAACGCATAACGCATAACGCATAAGGCATAAGCATAACGCATAACGCATAACGCATAACGCATAACGCGTAACGCATAACGCATAACGCATAACGCGTAACGCGTAACGCAAAACTCATAACGCATAACGCATAACGCATAACGCATAACGCATAACGCATAACGCATAACGCATAACGCATAACGCATAACGCATAACGCATAACGCATAACGCATAACGCATAACGCATAACGCATAACGCATAACGCATAACGCATAACGCATAACGCATAACGTATAAACCATAAGGCATAACGCATAGCCCATAACGCATAACGCATAACGCATAATGCAAAAGTCATAACGCATAACGCATAACGCATAACGCATAACGCATAACGCATAACGCATAACGCATGACGCACAACGCATAACGCATAACGCATAACGCATAACGCATTACGCATAACGCATAACGCATAACGCATAACGCATAACGCATAACGCATAACGCATAAGCATAACGCATAACGCATAACGCATAACGTATAAACCATAAGGCATAACGCATAGCCCATAACGCATAACGCATAACGCATAATGAAAAAGTCATAACGCATAACGCATAACGCATATCGCATAACGCATAACGCATAACGCATAACGCATAACGCATAAGCATAACGTATAACGCATAACGCATAACGCATAACGCATAACGCATAACGCGTAACGCGTAACGCAAAACTCATAACGCATAACGCATAACGCATAACGCATAACGCATAACGCATAACGCATAACGCATAACGCATAACGCATAACGCATAACGCATAACGCATAACGCATAACGCATAACGTATAAACCATAAGGCATAACGCATAGCCCATAACGCATAACGCATAACGCATAATGCAAAAGTCATAACGCATAACGCATAACGCATAACGCATAACGCATAACGCATAACGCATAACGCATAACGCATAACGCATAACGCATAACGCATAACGCATAACGCATAACGCATAACGCATAACGCATAACGCATAACGCATAACGCATAACGCATAACGCATAACGCATAACGCATAACGCATAACGCATAACGCATAACGCATAACGCATAACGCATAACGCATAACGCATAACGCATAACGCATAACGCATAACGCATAACGCATAACGCATAACGCATAACGCATAACGCATAACGCATAACGCATAACGCATAACGCATAACGCATAACGCATAACGCATAACGCATAACGCATAACGCATAACGCATAACGCATAACGCATAACGCATAACGCATAACGCATAACGCATAACGCATAACGCATTACGCATAACGCATAACGCATAACGCATAACGCATAACGCATAACGCATAAGGCATAAGCATAACGCATAACGCATAACGCATAACGCATAACGCATAACGCATAACGCATAACGCATAACGCATAACGCATAACGCATTACGCATAACGCATAACGCATAACGCATAACGCATAACGCATAAGGCATAAGCATAACGCATAACGCATAACGCATAACGCATAACGCGTAACGCATAACGCATAACGCATAACTCATAACGCATAACGCATAACGCATAACGCATAACGCATAACGCATAACGCATAACGCATAACGCATAACGCATAACGCATAACGCATTACGCATAACGCATGACGCATAACGCATAACGCATAACGCATAACGCATATCGCATAACGCGTAACGCGTAACGCAAAACTCATAACGCATAACGCATAACGCATAACGCATAACGCATAACGCATAACGCATAACGCATAACGCATAACGCATAACGCATAACGCATAACGCATAACGCATAACGCATAACGCATAACGCATAACGCATAACGCATAACGCATAACGCATAACGCATAACGCATAACGCATAACGCATAACGCATAACGCATAACGCATAACGCATAACGCATAACGCATAACGCATAACGCATAACGCATAACGCATAACGCATAACGCATAACGCATAACGCATAACGCATAACGCATAACGCATAACGCATAACGCATAACGAATAACGCATAACGCATAACGCATAACGCATAACGCATAACGCATAACGCATAACGCATAACGCATAACGCATAACGCATAACGCATAACGCATAACGCATAACGCATAACGTATAAACCATAACGCATAACGCATAACGCATAACGCATAACGTATAAACCATAAGGCATAACGCATAGCCCATAACGCATAACGCATAACGCATAATGCAAAAGTCATAACGCATAACGCATAACGCATATCGCATAACGCATAACGCATAACGCATAACGCATAACGCATAAGCATAACGCATAACGCATAACGCATAACGCATAACGCATAACGCATAACGCGTAACGCGTAACGCAAAACTCATAACGCATAACGCATAACGCATAACGCATAACGCATAACGCATAACGCATAACGCATAACGCATAACGCATAACGCATAACGCATAACGCATAACGTATAAACCATAAGGCATAACGCATAACGCATAACGCATAACGCATAACGCATAACGCATAACGTATAAACCATAAGGCATAACGCATAGCCCATAACGCATAACGCATAACGCATAATGCATAACGCATAACGCATAACGCATAACGCATAACGCATAACGCATAACGCATAACGCATAACGCATAACGCATAACGCATAACGCATAACGCATAACGCATAACGCATAACGCATAACGCATAACGCATAACGCATAACGCATAACGCATAACGCATAACGCATAACGCATAACGCATAACGCATAACGCATAACGCATAACGCATAACGCATAACGCATAACGCATAACGCATAACGCATAACGCATAACGCATAACGCATAACGCATAACGCATAACGCATAACGCATGACGCACAACGCATAACGCATAACGCATAACGCATAACGCATAACGCATAACGCATAACGCATAACGCATAACGCATAACGCATAACGCATAACGCAGAACGCATAACGCATAACGCATAACGCATAACGCATGACGCACAACGCATAACGCATAACGCATAACGCATAACGCACTACGCATAACGCATAACGCATAACGCATAACGCATAACGCATAACGCATAAGCATAACGCACAACGCATAACGCATAACGCATAACGCGTAACGCATAACGCGTAACGCGTAACGCAAAACTCATAACGCATAACGCATAACGCATAACGCATAACGCATAACGCATAACGCATAACGCATAACGCATAACGCATAACGCATAACGTATAAACCATAAGGCATAACGCATAGCCCATAACGCATAACGCATAACGCATAATGCAAAAGTCATAACGCATAACGCATAACGCATATCGCATAACGCATAACGCATAACGCATAACGCATAACGCATAACGCATAACGCATAAGCATAACGCATAACGCATAACGCATAACGCATAACGCATAACGCATAACGCGTAACGCGTAACGCAAAACTCATAACGCATAACGCATAACGCATAACGCATAACGCATAACGCATAACGCATAACGCATAACGCATAACGCATAACGCATAACGCATAACGCATAACGCATAACGCATAACGTATAAACCATAAGGCATAACGCATAGCCCATAACGCATAACGCATAACGCATAATGCAAAAGTCATAACGCATAACGCATAACGCATAACGCATAACGCATAACGCATAACGCATAACGCATAACGCATAACGCATTACGCATAACGCATAACGCATAACGCATAACGCATAACGCATAACGCATAAGGCATAAGCATAACGCATAACGCATAACGCATAACGCATAACGCATAACGCATAACGCATAACGCATAACGCATAACGCATAACGCATTACGCATAACGCATAACGCATAACGCATAACGCATAACGCATAAGGCATAAGCATAACGCATAACGCATAACGCATAACGCATAACGCATAACGCGTAACGCATAACGCATAACGCATAACGCGTAACGCGTAACGCAAAACTCATAACGCATAACGCATAACGCATAACGCATAACGCATAACGCATAACGCATAACGCATAACGCATAACGCATAACGCATAACGCATAACGCATGACGCATAACGCATAACGCAAAACGCATAACGCATATCGCATAACGCGTAACGCGTAACGCAAAACTCATAACGCATAACGCATAACGCATAACGCATAACGCATAACGCATAACGCATAACGCATAACGCATAACGCATAACGCATAACGCATAACGCATAACGCATAACGCATAACGCATAACGCATAACGCATAACGCATAACGCATAACGCATAACGCATAACGCATAACGCATAACGCATAACGCATAACGCATAACGCATAACGCATAACGCATAACGCATAACGCATAACGCATAACGCATAACGCATAACGCATAACGCATAACGCATAACGCATAACGCATAACGCATAACGCATAACGCATAACGCATAACGCATAACGCATAACGCATAACGAATAACGCATAACGCATAACGCATAACGCATAACGCATAACGCATAACGCATAACGCATAACGCATAACGCATAACGCATAACGCATAACGCATAACGCATAACGCATAACGCATAACGTATAAACCATAACGCATAACGCATAACGTATAAACCATAAGGCATAACGCATAGCCCATAACGCATAACGCATAACGCATAATGCAAAAGTCATAACGCATAACGCATAACGCATATCGCATAACGCATAACGCATAACGCATAACGCATAACGCATAAGCATAACGCATAACGCATAACGCATAACGCATAACGCATAACGCGTAACGCAAAACTCATAACGCATAACGCATAACGCATAACGCATAACGCATAACGCATAACGCATAACGCATAACGCATAACGCATAACGCATAACGCATAACGCATAACGCATAACGCATAACGCATAACGCATAACGCATAACGTATAAACCATAAGGCATAACGCATAGCCCATAACGCATAACGCATAACGCATAATGCAAAAGTCATAACGCATAACGCATAACGCATAACGCATAACGCATAACGCATAACGCATAACGCATAACGCATAACGCATAACGCATAACGCATAACGCATAACGCATAACGCATAACGCATAACGCATAACGCATAACGCATAACGCATAACGCATAACGCATAACGCATAACGCATAACGCATAACGCATAACGCATAACGCATAACGCATAACGCATAACGCATGACGCACAACGCATAACGCATAACGCATAACGCATAACGCATTACGCATAACGCATAACGCATAACGCATAACGCATAACGCATAACGCATAACGCATAACGCATAACGCATAACGCATAAGCATAACGCACAACGCATAACGCATAACGCATAACGCGTAACGCGTAACGCAAAACTCATAACGCATAACGCATAACGCATAACGCATAACGCATAACGCATAACGCATAACGCATAACGCATAACGCATAACGCATAACGCATAACGTATAAACCATAAGGCATAACGCATAGCCCATAACGCATAACGCATAACGCATAATGCAAAAGTCATAACGCATAACGCATAACGCATATCGCATAACGCATAACGCATAACGCATAACGCATAACGCATAAGCATAACGCATAACGCATAACGCATAACGCATAACGCATAACGCATAACGCATAACGCATAACGCATAACGCATAACGCATAACGCATAACGCATAACGCATAACGCATAACGCATAACGCATAACGCATAACGCATAACGCATAACGCATAACGCATAACGCATGACGCACAACGCATAACGCATAACGCATAACGCATAACGCATAACGCATAACGCATAACGCATAACGCATAACGCATAACGCATAACGCATAACGCAGAACGCATAACGCATAACGCATAACGCATAACGCATGACGCACAACGCATAACGCATAACGCATAACGCATAACGCACTACGCATAACGCATAACGCATAACGCATAACGCATAACGCATAACGCATAAGCATAACGCACAACGCATAACGCATAACGCATAACGCGTAACGCATAACGCGTAACGCGTAACGCAAAACTCATAACGCATAACGCATAACGCATAACGCATAACGCATAACGCATAACGCATAACGCATAACGCATAACGCATAACGCATAACGTATAAACCATAAGGCATAACGCATAGCCCATAACGCATAACGCATAACGCATAATGCAAAAGTCATAACGCATAACGCATAACGCATATCGCATAACGCATAACGCATAACGCATAACGCATAACGCATAACGCATAAGCATAACGCATAACGCATAACGCATAACGCATAACGCATAACGCATAACGCGTAACGCGTAACGCAAAACTCATAACGCATAACGCATAACGCATAACGCATAACGCATAACGCATAACGCATAACGCATAACGCATAACGCATAACGCATAACGCATAACGCATAACGCATAACGCATAACGTATAAACCATAAGGCATAACGCATAGCCCATAACGCATAACGCATAACGCATAATGCAAAAGTCATAACGCATAACGCATAACGCATAACGCATAACGCATAACGCATAACGCATAACGCATAACGCATAACGCATTACGCATAACGCATAACGCATAACGCATAACGCATAACGCATAACGCATAAGGCATAAGCATAACGCATAACGCATAACGCATAACGCATAACGCATAACGCATAACGCATAACGCATAACGCATAACGCATAACGCATTACGCATAACGCATAACGCATAACGCATAACGCATAACGCATAAGGCATAAGCATAACGCATAACGCATAACGCATAACGCATAACGCATAACGCGTAACGCATAACGCATAACGCATAACGCGTAACGCGTAACGCAAAACTCATAACGCATAACGCATAACGCATAACGCATAACGCATAACGCATAACGCATAACGCATAACGCATAACGCATAACGCATAACGCATAACGCATGACGCATAACGCATAACGCAAAACGCATAACGCATATCGCATAACGCGTAACGCGTAACGCAAAACTCATAACGCATAACGCATAACGCATAACGCATAACGCATAACGCATAACGCATAACGCATAACGCATAACGCATAACGCATAACGCATAACGCATAACGCATAACGCATAACGCATAACGCATAACGCATAACGCATAACGCATAACGCATAACGCATAACGCATAACGCATAACGCATAACGCATAACGCATAACGCATAACGCATAACGCATAACGCATAACGCATAACGCATAACGCATAACGCATAACGCATAACGCATAACGCATAACGCATAACGCATAACGCATAACGCATAACGCATAACGCATAACGAATAACGCATAACGCATAACGCATAACGCATAACGCATAACGCATAACGCATAACGCATAACGCATAACGCATAACGCATAACGCATAACGCATAACGCATAACGTATAAACCATAACGCATAACGCATAACGTATAAACCATAAGGCATAACGCATAGCCCATAACGCATAACGCATAACGCATAATGCAAAAGTCATAACGCATAACGCATAACGCATATCGCATAACGCATAACGCATAACGCATAACGCATAACGCATAAGCATAACGCATAACGCATAACGCATAACGCATAACGCATAACGCGTAACGCAAAACTCATAACGCATAACGCATAACGCATAACGCATAACGCATAACGCATAACGCATAACGCATAACGCATAACGCATAACGCATAACGCATAACGCATAACGCATAACGCATAACGCATAACGCATAACGCATAACGTATAAACCATAAGGCATAACGCATAGCCCATAACGCATAACGCATAACGCATAATGCAAAAGTCATAACGCATAACGCATAACGCATAACGCATAACGCATAACGCATAACGCATAACGCATAACGCATAACGCATAACGCATAACGCATAACGCATAACGCATAACGCATAACGCATAACGCATAACGCATAACGCATAACGCATAACGCATAACGCATAACGCATAACGCATAACGCATAACGCATAACGCATAACGCATAACGCATAACGCATAACGCATAACGCATGACGCACAACGCATAACGCATAACGCATAACGCATAACGCATTACGCATAACGCATAACGCATAACGCATAACGCATAACGCATAACGCATAACGCATAACGCATAACGCATAACGCATAAGCATAACGCACAACGCATAACGCATAACGCATAACGCGTAACGCGTAACGCAAAACTCATAACGCATAACGCATAACGCATAACGCATAACGCATAACGCATAACGCATAACGCATAACGCATAACGCATAACGCATAACGCATAACGTATAAACCATAAGGCATAACGCATAGCCCATAACGCATAACGCATAACGCATAATGCAAAAGTCATAACGCATAACGCATAACGCATATCGCATAACGCATAACGCATAACGCATAACGCATAACGCATAAGCATAACGCATAACGCATAACGCATAACGCATAACGCATAACGCATAACGCGTAACGCGTAACGCAAAACTCATAACGCATAACGCATAACGCATAACGCACAACGCATAACGCATAACGCATAACGCATAACGCATAACGCATAACGCATAACGCATAACGCATAACGCATAACGCATAACGTATAAACCATAAGGCATAACGCATAGCCCATAACGCATAACGCATAACGCATAATGCAAAAGTCATAACGCATAACGCATAACGCATAACGCATAACGCATAACGCATAACGCATAACGCATAACGCATAACGCATAACGCATAACGCATAACGCATAACGCATAACGCATAACGCATAACGCATAACGCATAACGCATAACGCATAACGCATAACGCATAACGCATAACGCATAACGCATAACGCATAACGCATAACGCATAACGCATTACGCATAACGCATAACGCATAACGCATAACGCATAACGCATAACGCATGACGCACAACGCATAACGCATAACGCATAACGCATAACGCATAACGCATAACGCATAACGCATAACGCATAACGCATAACGCATAACGCATAACGCATAACGCATAACGCATAACGCATAACGCATGACGCACAACGCATAACGCATAACGCATAACGCATAACGCATTACGCATAACGCATAACGCATAACGCATAACGCATAACGCATAACGCATAACGCATAAGCATAACGCACAACGCATAACGCATAACGCATAACGCGTAACGCGTAACGCGTAACGCATAACGCATAACGCATAACGCATAACGCATAACGCATAACGCATAACGCATAACGCATAACGCATAACGCATAACGCATAACGCATAACGCATAACGCATAACGCATAACGCATAACGCATAACGCATAACGCATAACGCATAACGCATAACGCATAACGCATAACGCATAACGCATAACGCATAACGCATAACGCATAACGCATAACGCATAACGCATAACGCATAACGCATAACGCATAACGCATAACGCATAACGCATGACGCACAACGCATAACGCATAACGCATGACGCACAACGCATAACGCATAACGCATAACGCATAACGCATAACGCATAACGCATAACGCATAACGCATAACGCATAACGCATAACGCATAACGCATAACGCATGACGCACAACGCATAACGCATAACGCATAACGCATAACGCATTACGCATAACGCATAACGCATAACGCATAACGCATAACGCATAACGCATAACGCATAAGCATAACGCACAACGCATAACGCATAACGCATAACGCGTAACGCATAACGCGTAACGCGTAACGCAAAACTCATAACGCATAACGCATAACGCATAACGCATAACGCATAACGCATAACGCATAACGCATAACGCATAACGTATAAACCATAAGGCATAACGCATAGCCCATAACGCATAACGCATAACGCATAACGCATAATGCAAAAGTCATAACGCATAACGCATAACGCATATCGCATAACGCATAACGCATAACGCATAACGCATAACGCATAACGCATAAGCATAACGCATAACGCATAACGCATAACGCATAACGCATAACGCATAACGCGTAACGCGTAACGCAAAACTCATAACGCATAACGCATAACGCATAACGCATAACGCATAACGCATAACGCATAACGCATAACGCATAACGCATAACGCATAACGCATAACGCATAACGTATAAACCATAAGGCATAACGCATAGCCCATAACGCATAACGCATAACGCATAATGCAAAAGTCATAACGCATAACGCATAACGCATAACGCATAACGCATAACGCATAACGCATAACGCATAACGCATAACGCATAACGCATAACGCATAACGCATAACGCATAACGCATAACGCATAACGCATAACGCATAACGCATAACGCATAACGCATAACGCATTACGCATAACGCATAACGCATAACGCATAAGGCATAAGCATAACGCATAACGCATAACGCATAACGCATAACGCATAACGCATAACGCATAACGCATAACGCATAACGCATAACGCATAACGCATAACGCATAACGCATGACGCACAACGCATAACGCATAACGCATAACGCATAACGCATAACGCATAACGCATAACGCATAACGCATAACGCATAACGCATAACGCATAACGCATAACGCATAACGCATAACGCATAACGCATAACGCATGACGCACAACGCATAACGCATAACGCATAACGCATAACGCATTACGCATAACGCATAACGCATAACGCATAACGCATAACGCATAACGCATAACGCATAAGCATAACGCACAACGCATAACGCATAACGCATAACGCGTAACGCATAACGCGTAACGCGTAACGCAAAACTCATAACGCATAACGCATAACGCATAACGCATAACGCATAACGCATAACGCATAACGCATAACGCATAACGCATAACGCATAACGCATAACGCATAACGTATAAACCATAAGGCATAACGCATAGCCCATAACGCATAACGCATAACGCATAATGCAAAGTCATAACGCATAACGCATAACGCATATCGCATAACGCATAACGCATAACGCATAACGCATAAGCATAACGCATAACGCATAACGCATAACGCATAACGCATAACGCATAACGCGTAACGCGTAACGCAAAACTCATAACGCATAACGCATAACGCATAACGCATAACGCATAACGCATAACGCATAACGCATAACGCATAACGCATAACGCATAACGCATAACGCATAACGCATAACGCATAACGTATAAACCATAAGGCATAACGCATAGCCCATAACGCATAACGCATAACGCATAATGCAAAAGTCATAACGCATAACGCATAACGCATAACGCATAACGCATAACGCATAACGCATAACGCATAACGCATAACGCATAACGCATAACGCATAACGCATAACGCATAACGCATAACGCATAACGCATAACGCATAACGCATAACGCATAACGCATAACGCATAACGCATAACGCATAACGCATAACGCATAACGCATAACGCATAACGCATAACGCATAACGCATTACGCATAACGCATAACGCATAACGCATAACGCATAACGCATAAGGCATAAGCATAACGCATAACGCATAACGCATAACGCATAACGCATAACGCATAACGCATAACGCATAACGCATAACGCATAACGCATAACGCATAACGCATAACGCATAACGCATAACGCATAACGCATAACGCATAACGCATGACGCACAACGCATAACGCATAACGCATAACGCATAACGCATAACGCATAACGCATAACGCATAACGCATAACGCATAACGCATAACGCATAACGCATAACGCATAACGCATAACGCATAACGCATAACGCATAACGCATGACGCACAACGCATAACGCATAACGCATAACGCATAACGCATAACGCATAACGCATAACGCATAACGCATAACGTATAAACCATAAGGCATAACGCATAGCCCATAACGCATAACGCATAACGCATAATGCAAAAGTCATAACGCATAACGCATAACGCATATCGCATAACGCATAACGCATAACGCATAACGCATAACGCATAAGCATAACGCATAACGCATAACGCATAACGCATAACGCATAACGCATAACGCATAACGCGTAACGCGTAACGCAAAACTCATAACGCATAACGCATAACGCATAACGCATAACGCATAACGCATAACGCATAACGCATAACGCATAACGCATAACGCATAACGCATAACGCATAACGCATAACGCATAACGCATGACGCACAACGCATAACGCATAACGCATAACGCATAACGCATTACGCATAACGCATAACGCATAACGCATAACGCATAACGCATAACGCATAACGCATAAGCATAACGCACAACGCATAACGCATAACGCATAACGCGTAACGCGTAACGCATAACGCATAACGCATAACGCATAACGCATAACGCATAACGCATAACGCATAACGCATAACGCATAACGCATAACGCATAACGCATAACGCATAACGCATAACGCATAACGCATAACGCATAACGCATAACGCATAACGCATAACGCATAACGCATAACGCATAACGCATAACGCATAACGCATAACGCATAACGCATAACGCATAACGCATAACGCATAACGCATAACGCATAACGCATAACGCATAACGCATAACGCATAACGCATAACGCATGACGCACAACGCATAACGCATAACGCATGACGCACAACGCATAACGCATAACGCATAACGCATAACGCATAACGCATAACGCATAACGCATAACGCATAACGCATAACGCATAACGCATAACGCATAACGCATGACGCACAACGCATAACGCATAACGCATAACGCATAACGCATTACGCATAACGCATAACGCATAACGCATAACGCATAACGCATAACGCATAACGCATAAGCATAACGCACAACGCATAACGCATAACGCATAACGCGTAACGCATAACGCGTAACGCGTAACGCAAAACTCATAACGCATAACGCATAACGCATAACGCATAACGCATAACGCATAACGCATAACGCATAACGCATAACGTATAAACCATAAGGCATAACGCATAGCCCATAACGCATAACGCATAACGCATAACGCATAATGCAAAAGTCATAACGCATAACGCATAACGCATATCGCATAACGCATAACGCATAACGCATAACGCATAACGCATAACGCATAAGCATAACGCATAACGCATGACGCACAACGCATAACGCATAACGCATAACGCATAACGCATAACGCATAACGCATAACGCATAACGCATAACGCATAACGCATAACGCATAACGCATAACGCATAACGCATAACGCATAACGCATAACGCATGACGCACAACGCATAACGCATAACGCGTAACGCGTAACGCATAACGCATAACGCATAACGCATAACGCATAACGCATAACGCATAACGCATAACGCATAACGCATAACGCATAACGCATAACGCATTACGCATAACGCATAACGCATAACGCATAAGGCATAAGCATAACGCATAACGCATAACGCATAACGCATAACGCATAACGCATAACGCATAACGCATAACGCATAACGCATAACGCATAACGCATAACGCATAACGCATGACGCACAACGCATAACGCATAACGCATAACGCATAACGCATAACGCATAACGCATAACGCATAACGCATAACGCATAACGCATAACGCATAACGCATAACGCATAACGCATAACGCATAACGCATAACGCATGACGCACAACGCATAACGCATAACGCATAACGCATAACGCATTACGCATAACGCATAACGCATAACGCATAACGCATAACGCATAACGCATAACGCATAAGCATAACGCACAACGCATAACGCATAACGCATAACGCGTAACGCATAACGCGTAACGCGTAACGCAAAACTCATAACGCATAACGCATAACGCATAACGCATAACGCATAACGCATAACGCATAACGCATAACGCATAACGCATAACGCATAACGCATAACGCATAACGCATAACGTATAAACCATAAGGCATAACGCATAGCCCATAACGCATAACGCATAACGCATAATGCAAAAGTCATAACGCATAACGCATAACGCATATCGCATAACGCATAACGCATAACGCATAACGCATAAGCATAACGCATAACGCATAACGCATAACGCATAACGCATAACGCATAACGCGTAACGCGTAACGCAAAACTCATAACGCATAACGCATAACGCATAACGCATAACGCATAACGCATAACGCATAACGCATAACGCATAACGCATAACGCATAACGCATAACGCATAACGCATAACGCATAACGCATAACGTATAAACCATAAGGCATAACGCATAGCCCATAACGCATAACGCATAACGCATAATGCAAAAGTCATAACGCATAACGCATAACGCATAACGCATAACGCATAACGCATAACGCATAACGCATAACGCATAACGCATAACGCATAACGCATAACGCATAACGCATAACGCATAACGCATAACGCATAACGCATAACGCATAACGCATAACGCATAACGCATAACGCATAACGCATAACGCATAACGCATAACGCATAACGCATAACGCATAACGCATAACGCATAACGCATTACGCATAACGCATAACGCATAACGCATAACGCATAACGCATAAGGCATAAGCATAACGCATAACGCATAACGCATAACGCATAACGCATAACGCATAACGCATAACGCATAACGCATAACGCATAACGCATAACGCATAACGCATAACGCATAACGCATAACGCATAACGCATAACGCATAACGCATAACGCATGACGCACAACGCATAACGCATAACGCATAACGCATAACGCATAACGCATAACGCATAACGCATAACGCATAACGCATAACGCATAACGCATAACGCATAACGCATAACGCATAACGCATAACGCATAACGCATAACGCATAACGCATAACGCATAACGCATGACGCACAACGCATAACGCATAACGCATAACGCATAACGCATAACGCATAACGCATAACGCATAACGCATAACGCATAACGTATAAACCATAAGGCATAACGCATAGCCCATAACGCATAACGCATAACGCATAATGCAAAAGTCATAACGCATAACGCATAACGCATATCGCATAACGCATAACGCATAACGCATAACGCATAACGCATAAGCATAACGCATAACGCATAACGCATAACGCATAACGCATAACGCATAACGCATAACGCGTAACGCGTAACGCAAAACTCATAACGCATAACGCATAACGCATAACGCATAACGCATAACGCATAACGCATAACGCATAACGCATAACGCATAACGCATAACGCATAACGCATAACGCATAACGCATAACGCATGACGCACAACGCATAACGCATAACGCATAACGCATAACGCATTACGCATAACGCATAACGCATAACGCATAACGCATAACGCATAACGCATAACGCATAAGCATAACGCACAACGCATAACGCATAACGCATAACGCGTAACGCGTAACGCATAACGCATAACGCATAACGCATAACGCATAACGCATAACGCATAACGCATAACGCATAACGCATAACGCATAACGCATAACGCATAACGCATAACGCATAACGCATAACGCATAACGCATAACGCATAACGCATAACGCATAACGCATAACGCATAACGCATAACGCATAACGCATAACGCATAACGCATAACGCATAACGCATAACGCATAACGCATAACGCATAACGCATAACGCATAACGCATAACGCATAACGCATAACGCATGACGCACAACGCATAACGCATAACGCATGACGCACAACGCATAACGCATAACGCATAACGCATAACGCATAACGCATAACGCATAACGCATAACGCATAACGCATAACGCATAACGCATAACGCATAACGCATGACGCACAACGCATAACGCATAACGCATAACGCATAACGCATTACGCATAACGCATAACGCATAACGCATAACGCATAACGCATAACGCATAACGCATAAGCATAACGCACAACGCATAACGCATAACGCATAACGCGTAACGCATAACGCGTAACGCGTAACGCAAAACTCATAACGCATAACGCATAACGCATAACGCATAACGCATAACGCATAACGCATAACGCATAACGCATAACGTATAAACCATAAGGCATAACGCATAGCCCATAACGCATAACGCATAACGCATAACGCATAATGCAAAAGTCATAACGCATAACGCATAACGCATATCGCATAACGCATAACGCATAACGCATAACGCATAACGCATAACGCATAAGCATAACGCATAACGCATAACGCATAACGCATAACGCATAACGCATAACGCATAACGCGTAACGCGTAACGCAAAACTCATAACGCATAACGCATAACGCATAACGCATAACGCATAACGCATAACGCATAACGCATAACGCATAACGCATAACGCATAACGCATAACGTATAAACCATAAGGCATAACGCATAGCCCATAACGCATAACGCATAACGCATAATGCAAAAGTCATAACGCATAACGCATAACGCATAACGCATAACGCATAACGCATAACGCATAACGCATAACGCATAACGCATAACGCATAACGCATAACGCATAACGCATAACGCATAACGCATAACGCATAACGCATAACGCATAACGCATAACGCATAACGCATAACGCATAACGCATTACGCATAACGCATAACGCATAACGCATAAGGCATAAGCATAACGCATAACGCATAACGCATAACGCATAACGCATAACGCATAACGCATAACGCATAACGCATAACGCATAACGCATAACGCATAACGCATAACGCATGACGCACAACGCATAACGCATAACGCATAACGCATAACGCATAACGCATAACGCATAACGCATAACGCATAACGCATAACGCATAACGCATAACGCATAACGCATAACGCATAACGCATAACGCATAACGCATGACGCACAACGCATAACGCATAACGCATAACGCATAACGCATTACGCATAACGCATAACGCATAACGCATAACGCATAACGCATAACGCATAACGCATAAGCATAACGCACAACGCATAACGCATAACGCATAACGCGTAACGCATAACGCGTAACGCGTAACGCAAAACTCATAACGCATAACGCATAACGCATAACGCATAACGCATAACGCATAACGCATAACGCATAACGCATAACGCATAACGCATAACGCATAACGCATAACGTATAAACCATAAGGCATAACGCATAGCCCATAACGCATAACGCATAACGCATAATGCAAAAGTCATAACGCATAACGCATAACGCATATCGCATAACGCATAACGCATAACGCATAACGCATAAGCATAACGCATAACGCATAACGCATAACGCATAACGCATAACGCATAACGCGTAACGCGTAACGCAAAACTCATAACGCATAACGCATAACGCATAACGCATAACGCATAACGCATAACGCATAACGCATAACGCATAACGCATAACGCATAACGCATAACGCATAACGCATAACGCATAACGCATAACGTATAAACCATAAGGCATAACGCATAGCCCATAACGCATAACGCATAACGCATAATGCAAAAGTCATAACGCATAACGCATAACGCATAACGCATAACGCATAACGCATAACGCATAACGCATAACGCATAACGCATAACGCATAACGCATAACGCATAACGCATAACGCATAACGCATAACGCATAACGCATAACGCATAACGCATAACGCATAACGCATAACGCATAACGCATAACGCATAACGCATAACGCATAACGCATTACGCATAACGCATAACGCATAACGCATAACGCATAACGCATAAGGCATAAGCATAACGCATAACGCATAACGCATAACGCATAACGCATAACGCATAACGCATAACGCATAACGCATAACGCATAACGCATAACGCATAACGCATAACGCATAACGCATAACGCATAACGCATAACGCATAACGCATGACGCACAACGCATAACGCATAACGCATAACGCATAACGCATAACGCATAACGCATAACGCATAACGCATAACGCATAACGCATAACGCATAACGCATAACGCATAACGCATAACGCATAACGCATAACGCATAACGCATAACGCATGACGCACAACGCATAACGCATAACGCATAACGCATAACGCATAACGCATAACGCATAACGCATAACGCATAACGTATAAACCATAAGGCATAACGCATAGCCCATAACGCATAACGCATAACGCATAATGCAAAAGTCATAACGCATAACGCATAACGCATATCGCATAACGCATAACGCATAACGCATAACGCATAACGCATAAGCATAACGCATAACGCATAACGCATAACGCATAACGCATAACGCATAACGCATAACGCGTAACGCGTAACGCAAAACTCATAACGCATAACGCATAACGCATAACGCATAACGCATAACGCATAACGCATAACGCATAACGCATAACGCATAACGCATAACGCATAACGCATAACGCATAACGCATAACGCATAACGCATAACGCATAACGCATAACGCATAACGCATAACGCATAACGCATAACGCATAACGCATAACGCATAACGCATAACGCATGACGCACAACGCATAACGCATAACGCATAACGCATAACGCATTACGCATAACGCATAACGCATAACGCATAACGCATAACGCATAACGCATAACGCATAACGCATTACGCATAACGCATAACGCATAACGCATAACGCATAAGGCATAAGCATAACGCATAACGCATAACGCATAACGCATAACGCATTACGCATAACGCATAACGCATAACGCATAACGCATAACGCATAACGCATAACGCATAACGCATTACGCATAACGCATAACGCATAACGCATAACGCATAAGGCATAAGCATAACGCATAACGCATAACGCATAACGCATAACGCATAACGCATAACGCATAACGCATAACGCATAACGCATAACGCATAACGCATAACGCATAACGCATAACGCATAACGCATAACGCATAACGCATAACGCATAACGCATAAGGCATAAGCATAACGCATAACGCATAACGCATAACGCATAACGCATAACGCATAACGCATAACGCATAACGCATAACGCATAACGCGTAACGCGTAACGCAAAACTCATAACGCATAACGCATAACGCATAACGCATAACGCATAACGCATAACGCATAACGCATAACGCATAACGCATAACGCATAACGCATAACGCATAACGCATAACGCATAACGCATAACGCATAACGCATAACGCATGACGCACAACGCATAACGCATAACGCATAACGCATAACGCATAACGCATAACGCATAACGCATAACGCATTACGCATAACGCATGACGCATAACGCATAACGCATAACGCATAACGCATAACGCATAACGCATATCGCATAACGCGTAACGCGTAACGCAAAACTCATAACGCATAACGCATAACGCATAACGCATAACGCATAACGCATAACGCATAACGCATAACGCATAACGCATAACGCATAACGCATAACGCATAACGCATAACGCATAACGCAAAACGCATAACGCATGACGCACAACGCATAACGCATAACGCATAACGCATAACGCATAACGCATAACGCATAACGCATAACGCATAACGCATAACGCATAACGCATAACGCATAACGCATAACGCATAACGCATAACGCATAACGCATAACGCATAACGCATAACGCATAACGCATAACGCATGACGCACAACGCATAACGCATAACGCATAACGCATAACGCATAACGCATAACGCATAACGCATAACGCATAACGTATAAACCATAAGGCATAACGCATAGCCCATAACGCATA
Source organism: Lasioglossum baleicum (assembly GCF_051020765.1). Taxonomy (NCBI): domain Eukaryota; kingdom Metazoa; phylum Arthropoda; class Insecta; order Hymenoptera; family Halictidae; genus Lasioglossum; species Lasioglossum baleicum. The sequence continues at coordinate 74,209 of NW_027469297.1, read as the reverse complement.
ACGCATAACGCATAATGCAAAAGTCATAACGCATAACGCATAACGCATATCGCATAACGCATAACGCATAACGCATAACGCATAACGCATAAGCATAACGCATAACGCATAACGCATAACGCATAACGCATAACGCATAACGCATAACGCATAACGCATAACGCATAACGCATAACGCATAACGCATAACGCATTACGCATAACGCATAACGCATAACGCATAACGCATAACGCATAACGCATAAGGCATAAGCATAACGCATAACGCATAACGCATAACGCATAACGCATAACGCATAACGCATAACGCATAACGTATAAACCATAAGGCATAACGCATAGCCCATAACGCATAACGCATAACGCATAATGCAAAAGTCATAACGCATAACGCATAACGCATAACGCATAACGCATAACGCATAACGCATAACGCATAACGCATAACGCATAACGCATAACGCATAACGCATAACGCATAACGCATAACGCATAACGCATAACGCATAACGCATAACGCATAACGCATAACGCATAACGCATAACGCATAACGCATAACGCATAACGCATAACGCATAACGCATAACGCATAACGCATAACGCATAACGCATAACGCATAACGCATAGCCCATAACGCATAACGCATAACGCATAATGCAAAAGTCATAACGCATAACGCATAACGCATAACGCATAACGCATAACGCATAACGCATAACGCATAACGCATAACGCATAACGCATAACGCATAACGCATAACGCATAACGCATAACGCATAACGCATAACGCATAACGCATAACGCATAACGCATAACGCATAACGCATAACGCATAACGCATAACGCATAACGCATAACGCATAACGCATAACGCATAACGCATAACGCATAACGCATAACGCATAACGCATAACGCATAACGCATAACGCATAACGCATAACGCATAACGCATTACGCATAACGCATAACGCATAACGCATAACGCATAACGCATAAGGCATAAGCATAACGCATAACGCATAACGCATAACGCATAACGCATAACGCATAACGCATAACGCATAACGCATAACGCATAACGCATAACGCATAACGCATAACGCATAACGCATAACGCATAACGCATAACGCATAACGCATTACGCATAACGCATAACGCATAACGCATAACGCATAACGCATAAGGCATAAGCATAACGCATAACGCATAACGCATAACGCATAACGCATAACGCATAACGCATAACGCATAACGCATAACGCGTAACGCGTAACGCAAAACTCATAACGCATAACGCATAACGCATAACGCATAACGCATAACGCATAACGCATAACGCATAACGCATAACGCATAACGCATAACGCATAACGCATAACGCATGACGCACAACGCATAACGCATAACGCATAACGCATAACGCATTACGCATAACGCATTACGCATAACGCATAACGCATAACGCATAACGCATAACGCATAACGCATAACGCATAACGCATAACGCATAACGCATAACGCATAACGCATAACGTATAAACCATAAGGCATAACGCATAGCCCATAACGCATAACGCATAACGCATAATGCAAAAGTCATAACGCATAACGCATAACGCATAACGCATAACGCATAACGCATAACGCATAACGCATAACGCATAACGCATAACGCATAACGCATAACGCATAACGCATAACGCATAACGCATAACGCATAACGCATAACGCATAACGCATAACGCATAACGCATAACGCATAACGCATAACGCATTACGCATAACGCATGACGCATAACGCATAACGCATAACGCATAACGCATAACGCATAACGCATATCGCATAACGCGTAACGCGTAACGCAAAACTCATAACGCATAACGCATAACGCATAACGCATAACGCATAACGCATAACGCATAACGCATAACGCATAACGCATAACGCATAACGCATAACGCATAACGCATAACGCATAACGCATAACGCATAACGCATAACGCAAAACGCATAACGCATGACGCACAACGCATAACGCATAACGCATAACGCATAACGCATAACGCATAACGCATAACGCATAACGTATAAACCATAAGGCATAACGCATAGCCCATAACGCATAACGCATAACGCATAATGCAAAAGTCATAACGCATAACGCATAACGCATAACGCATAACGCATAACGCATAACGCATAACGCATAACGCATAACGCATAACGCATAACGCATAACGCATAACGCATTACGCATAACGCATAACGCATAACGCATAACGCATAACGCATAAGGCATAAGCATAACGCATAACGCATAACGCATAACGCATAACGCATAACGCATAACGCATAACGCATAACGCATAACGCATAACGCATAACGCATAACGCATGACGCACAACGCATAACGCATAACGCATAACGCATAACGCATTACGCATAACGCATTACGCATAACGCATAACGCATAACGCATAACGCATAACGCATAACGCATAACGCATAAGCATAACGCATAACGCATAACGCGTAACGCGTAACGCAAAACTCATAACGCATAACGCATAACGCATAACGCATAACGCATAACGCATAACGCATAACGCATAACGCATAACGCATAACGCATAACGCATAACGCATAACGCATAACGCATAACGCATAACGCATAACGCATAACGCATAACGCATAAGGCATAAGCATAACGCATAACGCATAACGCATAACGCATAACGCATAACGCATAACGCATAACGCGTAACGCGTAACGCAAAACTCATAACGCATAACGCATAACGCATAACGCATAACGCATAACGCATAACGCATAACGCATAACGCATAACGCATGACGCACTACGCATAACGCATAACGCATAACGCATAACGCATTACGCATAACGCATTACGCATAACGCATAACGCATAACGCATAACGCATAACGCATAACGCATAAGCATAACGCATAACGCATAACGCGTAACGCGTAACGCAAAACTCATAACGCATAACGCATAACGCATAACGCATAACGCATAATGCAAAAGTCATAACGCATAACGCATAACGCATAACGCATAACGCATAACGCATAACGCATAACGCATAACGCATAACGCATAACGCATAACGCATAACGCATAACGCATAATGCAAAAGTCATAACGCATAACGCATAACGCATAACGCATAACGCATAACGCATAACGCATAACGCATAACGCATAACGCATAACGCATAACGCATAACGCATAACGCATAACGCATAACGCATAATGCAAAAGTCATAACGCATAACGCATAACGCATAACGCATAACGCATAACGCATAACGCATAACGCATAACGCATAACGCATAACGCATAACGCATAACGCATAACGCATAACGCATAACGCATAACGCATAACGCATAACGCATAACGCATAACGCATAACGCATAACGCATTACGCATAACGCATAACGCATAACGCATAACGCATAACGCATAACGCATAAGGCATAAGCATAACGCATAACGCATAACGCATAACGCATAACGCATAACGCATAACGCATAACGTATAAACCATAAGGCATAACGCATAGCCCATAACGCATAACGCATAACGCATAATGCAAAAGTCATAACGCATAACGCATAACGCATAACGCATAACGCATAACGCATAACGCATAACGCATAACGCATAACGCATAACGCATAACGCATAACGCATAACGCATAACGCATAACGCATAACGCATAACGCATAACGCATAACGCATAACGCATAACGCATAACGCATAACGCATAACGCATAACGCATAACGCATAACGCATAACGCATAACGCATAACGCATAACGCATAGCCCATAACGCATAACGCATAACGCATAATGCAAAAGTCATAACGCATAACGCATAACGCATAACGCATAACGCATAACGCATAACGCATAACGCATAACGCATAACGCATAACGCATAACGCATAACGCATAACGCATAACGCATAACGCATAACGCATAACGCATAACGCATAACGCATAACGCATAACGCATAACGCATAACGCATAACGCATAACGCATAACGCATAACGCATAACGCATAACGCATAACGCATAACGCATAACGCATAACGCATAACGCATAACGCATAACGCATAACGCATAACGCATAACGCATAACGCATAACGCATTACGCATAACGCATAACGCATAACGCATAACGCATAACGCATAAGGCATAAGCATAACGCATAACGCATAACGCATAACGCATAACGCATAACGCATAACGCATAACGCATAACGCATAACGCATAACGCATAACGCATAACGCATAACGCATAACGCATAACGCATAACGCATTACGCATAACGCATAACGCATAACGCATAACGCATAACGCATAAGGCATAAGCATAACGCATAACGCATAACGCATAACGCATAACGCATAACGCATAACGCATAACGCATAACGCGTAACGCGTAACGCAAAACTCATAACGCATAACGCATAACGCATAACGCATAACGCATAACGCATAACGCATAACGCATAACGCATAACGCATAACGCATAACGCATAACGCATGACGCACAACGCATAACGCATAACGCATAACGCATAACGCATTACGCATAACGCATTACGCATAACGCATAACGCATAACGCATAACGCATAACGCATAACGCATAAGCATAACGCATAACGCATAACGCGTAACGCGTAACGCAAAACTCATAACGCATAACGCATAACGCATAACGCATAACGCATAACGCATAACGCATAACGCATAACGCATAACGCATAACGCATAACGCATAACGCATAACGCATAACGCATAACGCATAACGTATAAACCATAAGGCATAACGCATAGCCCATAACGCATAACGCATAACGCATAATGCAAAAGTCATAACGCATAACGCATAACGCATAACGCATAACGCATAACGCATAACGCATAACGCATAACGCATAACGCATAACGCATAACGCATAACGCATAACGCATAACGCATAACGCATAACGCATAACGCATAACGCATAACGCATTACGCATAACGCATAACGCATAACGCATAACGCATAACGCATAACGCATAAGGCATAAGCATAACGCATAACGCATAACGCATAACGCATAACGCATAACGCATAACGCATAACGCATAACGTATAAACCATAAGGCATAACGCATAGCCCATAACGCATAACGCATAACGCATAATGCAAAAGTCATAACGCATAACGCATAACGCATAACGCATAACGCATAACGCATAACGCATAACGCATAACGCATAACGCATAACGCATAACGCATAACGCATAACGCATAACGCATAACGCATAACGCATAACGCATAACGCATAACGCATAACGCATAACGCATAACGCATAACGCATAACGCATAACGCATAACGCATAACGCATAACGCATAACGCATAACGCATAACGCATAACGCATAACGCATAACGCATAACGCATAACGCATAACGCATAACGCATAACGCATAACGCATAACGCATAACGCATAGCCCATAACGCATAACGCATAACGCATAATGCAAAAGTCATAACGCATAACGCATAACGCATAACGCATAACGCATAACGCATAACGCATAACGCATAACGCATAACGCATAACGCATAACGCATAACGCATAACGCATAACGCATAACGCATAACGCATAACGCATAACGCATAACGCATAACGCATAACGCATAACGCATAACGCATAACGCATAACGCATATCGCATAACGCATAACGCATAACGCATAACGCATAACGCATAACGCATTACGCATAACGCATAACGCATAACGCATAACGCATAACGCATAAGGCATAAGCATAACGCATAACGCATAACGCATAACGCATAACGCATAACGCATAACGCATAACGCATAACGCGTAACGCGTAACGCAAAACTCATAACGCATAACGCATAACGCATAACGCATAACGCATAACGCATAACGCATAACGCATAACGCATAACGCATAACGCATAACGCATAACGCATGACGCACAACGCATAACGCATAACGCATAACGCATAACGCATTACGCATAACGCATTACGCATAACGCATAACGCATAACGCATAACGCATAACGCATAACGCATAACGCATAAGCATAACGCATAACGCATAACGCGTAACGCGTAACGCAAAACTCATAACGCATAACGCATAACGCATAACGCATAACGCATAACGCATAACGCATAACGCATAACGCATAACGCATAACGCATAACGCATAACGCATAACGCATAACGCATAACGCATAACGTATAAACCATAAGGCATAACGCATAGCCCATAACGCATAACGCATAACGCATAATGCAAAAGTCATAACGCATAACGCATAACGCATAACGCATAACGCATAACGCATAACGCATAACGCATAACGCATAACGCATAACGCATAACGCATAACGCATAACGCATAACGCATAACGCATAACGCATAACGCATAACGCATAACGCATAACGCATAACGCATAACGCATAACGCATAACGCATTACGCATAACGCATAACGCATAACGCATAACGCATAACGCATAACGCATAAGGCATAAGCATAACGCATAACGCATAACGCATAACGCATAACGCATAACGCATAACGCATAACGCATAACGCATAACGCATAACGCATAACGTATAAACCATAAGGCATAACGCATAGCCCATAACGCATAACGCATAACGCATAATGTAAAAGTCATAACGCATAACGCATAACGCATAACGCATAACGCATAACGCATAACGCATAACGCATAACGCATAACGCATAACGCATAACGCATAACGCATAACGCATAACGCATAACGCATAACGCATAACGCATAACGCATAACGCATAACGCATAACGCATAACGCATAACGCATAACGCATAACGCATAACGCATAACGCATAACGCATAACGCATAACGCATAACGCATAACGCATAACGCATAACGCATAACGCATAACGCATAACGCATAACGCATAACGCATAACGCATAGCCCATAACGCATAACGCATAACGCATAATGCAAAAGTCATAACGCATAACGCATAACGCATAACGCATAACGCATAACGCATAACGCATAACGCATAACGCATAACGCATAACGCATAACGCATAACGCATAACGCATAACGCATAACGCATAACGCATAACGCATAACGCATAACGCATAACGCATAACGCATAACGCATAACGCATAACGCATAACGCATATCGCATAACGCATAACGCATAACGCATAACGCATAACGCATAACGCATTACGCATAACGCATAACGCATAACGCATAACGCATAACGCATAAGGCATAAGCATAACGCATAACGCATAACGCATAACGCATAACGCATAACGCATAACGCATAACGCATAACGCATAACGCATAACGCATAACGCATAACGCATAACGCATAACGCATAACGCATAACGCATAACGCATAACGCATTACGCATAACGCATAACGCATAACGCATAACGCATAACGCATAAGGCATAAGCATAACGCATAACGCATAACGCATAACGCATAACGCATAACGCATAACGCATAACGCATAACGCATAACGCGTAACGCGTAACGCAAAACTCATAACGCATAACGCATAACGCATAACGCATAACGCATAACGCATAACGCATAACGCATAACGCATAACGCAGAACGCATAACGCATAACGCATTACGCACAACGCATAACGCATAACGCATAACGCATAACGCATTACGCATAACGCATTACGCATAACGCATAACGCATAACGCATAACGCATAACGCATAACGCATAACGCATAAGCATAACGCATAACGCATAACGCGTAACGCGTAACGCAAAACTCATAACGCATAACGCATAACGCATAACGCATAACGCATAACGCATAACGCATAACGCATAACGCATAACGCATAACGCATAACGCATAACGCATAACGCATAACGCATAACGCATAACGCATAACGTATAAACCATAAGGCATAACGCATAGCCCATAACGCATAACGCATAACGCATAATGCAAAAGTCATAACGCATAACGCATAACGCATAACGCATAACGCATAACGCATAACGCATAACGCATAACGCATAACGCATAACGCATAACGCATAACGCATAACGCATAACGCATAACGCATAACGCATAACGCATAACGCATAACGCATAACGCATAACGCATAACGCATAACGCATAACGCATAACGCATAACGCATAACGCATAACGCATAACGCATAACGCATAACGCATAACGCATTACGCATAACGCATAACGCATAACGCATAACGCATAACGCATAACGCATAAGGCATAAGCATAACGCATAACGCATAACGCATAACGCATAACGCATAACGCATAACGCATAACGCATAACGCATAACGTATAAACCATAAGGCATAACGCATAGCCCATAACGCATAACGCATAACGCATAATGCAAAAGTCATAACGCATAACGCATAACGCATAACGCATAACGCATAACGCATAACGCATAACGCATAACGCATAACGCATAACGCATAACGCATAACGCATAACGCATAACGCATAACGCATAACGCATAACGCATAACGCATAACGCATAACGCATAACGCATAACGCATAACGCATAACGCATAACGCATAACGCATAACGCATAACGCATAACGCATAACGCATAACGCATAACGCATAACGCATAACGCATAACGCATAACGCATAACGCATAACGCATAACGCATAACGCATAACGCATAACGCATAACGCATAACGCATAACGCATAACGTATAAACCATAAGGCATAACGCATAGCCCATAACGCATAACGCATAACGCATAACGCATAATGCAAAAGTCATAACGCATAACGCATAACGCATAACGCATAACGCATAACGCATAACGCATAACGCATAACGCATAACGCATAAGGCATAAGCATAACGCATAACGCATAACGCATAACGCATAACGCATAACGCGTAACGCGTAACGCAAAACTCATAACGCATAACGCATAACGCATAACGCATAACGCATAACGCATAACGCATAACGCATAACGCATAACGCATAACGCATAACGCATAACGCATAACGCATAACGCATAACGTATAAACCATAAGGCATAACGCATAGCCCATAACGCATAACGCATAACGCATAACGCATAACGCATAACGCATAACGCATAACGCATAACGCATAACGCATAACGCATAACGCATAACGCATAACGCATAACGCATAACGCATAACGCATAACGCATAACGCATAACGCATAACGCATAACGCATAACGCATAACGCATAACGCATAACGCATAACGCATAACGCATAACGCATAACGCATAACGCATAACGCATAACGCATAACGCATAACGCATAACGCATAACGCATAACGCATAACGCATAACGCATAACGCATAACGCATAACGCATAACGCATAACGCATAACGCATAACGCATAACGCATAACGCATAACGCATAACGCATAACGCATAACGCATAACGCATAACGCATAACGCATAACGCATAACGCATAACGCATAACGCATAACGCATAACGCATAACGCATAACGCATAACGCATAACGCATAACGCATAACGCATAACGCATGACGCACAACGCATAACGCATAACGCATAACGCATAACGCATAACGCATAACGCATAACGCATAACGCATAACGCATAACGCATAACGCATAACGCATAACGCATGACGCACAACGCATAACGCATAACGCATAACGCATAACGCATTACGCATAACGCATAACGCATAACGCATAACGCATAACGCATAACGCATAACGCATAAGCATAACGCACAACGCATAACGCATAACGCATAACGCGTAACGCATAACGCGTAACGCATAACGCATAACGCGTAACGCATAACGCGTAACGCGTAACGCGTAACGCAAAACTCATATCGCATAACGCATAACGCATAACGCATAACGCATAACGCATAAGCATAACGCATAACGCATAACGCATAACGCATAACGCATAACGCATAACGCGTAACGCGTAACGCAAAACTCATAACGCATAACGCATAACGCATAACGCATAACGCATAACGCATAACGCATAACGCATAACGCATAACGCATAACGCATAACGCATAACGCATAACGCATAACGCATAACGTATAAACCATAAGGCATAACGCATAGCCCATAACGCATAACGCATAACGCATAATGCAAAAGTCATAACGCATAACGCATAACGCATAACGCATAACGCATAACGCATAACGCATAACGCATAACGCATAACGCATAACGCATAACGCATAACGCATAACGCATAACGCATAACGCATAACGCATAACGCATAACGCATAACGCATAACGCATAACGCATAACGCATAACGCATAACGCATAACGCATTACGCATAACGCATAACGCATAACGCATAACGCATAACGCATAAGGCATAAGCATAACGCATAACGCATAACGCATAACGCATAACGCATAACGCATAACGCATAACGCATAACGCATAACGCATAACGCATAACGCATTACGCATAACGCATAACGCATAACGCATAACGCATAACGCATAACGCATAACGCATAACGCATAAGGCATAAGCATAACGCATAACGCATAACGCATAACGCATAACGCATAACGCATAACGCATAACGCATAACGCGTAACGCGTAACGCAAAACTCATAACGCATAACGCATAACGCATAACGCATAACGCATAACGCATAACGCATAACGCATAACGCATAACGCATAACGCATAACGCATAACGCATAACGCATAACGCATAACGCATAACGCATAACGCATGACGCACAACGCATAACGCATAACGCATAACGCATAACGCATAACGCATAACGCATAACGCATAACGCATTACGCATAACGCATGACGCATAACGCATAACGCATAACGCATAACGCATAACGCATAACGCATATCGCATAACGCGTAACGCGTAACGCAAAACTCATAACGCATGACGCACAACGCATAACGCATAACGCATAACGCATAACGCATGACGCACAACGCATAACGCATAACGCATAACGCATAACGCATAACGCATAACGCATAACGCATAACGCATAACGCATAACGCATAACGCATAACGCATAACGCATAACGCATAACGCATGACGCACAACGCATAACGCATAACGCATAACTCATAACGCATTACGCATAACGCATAACGCATAACGCATAACGCATAACGCATAACGCATAACGCATAAGCATAACGCACAACGCATAACGCATAACGCATAACGCGTAACGCATAACGCGTAACGCATAACGCATAACGCGTAACGCATAACGCGTAACGCGTAACGCAAAACTCATAACGCATAACGCATAACGCATAACGCATAACACATAACGCATAACGCATAACGCATAACGCATAACGCATAACGCATAACGTATAAACCATAAGGCATAACGCATAGCCCATAACGCATAACGCATAACGCATAATGCAAAAGTCATAACGCATAACGCATAACGCATATCGCATAACGCATAACGCATAACGCATAACGCATAACGCATAAGCATAACGCATAACGCATAACGCATAACGCATAACGCATAACGCATAACGCATAACGCGTAACGCGTAACGCAAAACTCATAACGCATAACGCATAACGCATAACGCATAACGCATAACGCATAACGCATAACGCATAACGCATAACGCATAACACATAACGCATAACGCATAACGCATAACGTATAAACCATAAGGCATAACGCATAGCCCATAACGCATAACGCATAACGCATAATGCAAAAGTCATAACGCATAACGCATAACGCATAACGCATAACGCATAACGCATAACGCATAACGCATAACGCATAACGCATAACGCATAACGCATAACGCATAACGCATAACGCATAACGCATAACGCATAACGCATAACGCATAACGCATAACGCATAACGCATAACGCATTACGCATAACGCATAACGCATAACGCATAACGCATAACGCATAAGGCATAAGCATAACGCATAACGCATAACGCATAACGCATAACGCATAACGCATAACGCATAACGCATAACGCATAACGCATAACGCATAACGCATAACGCATAACGCATAACGCATTACGCATAACGCATAACGCATAACGCATAACGCATAACGCATAACGCATAACGCATAAGGCATAAGCATAACGCATAACGCATAACGCATAACGCATAACGCATAACGCATAACGCATAACGCATAACGCGTAACGCGTAACGCAAAACTCATAACGCATAACGCATAACGCATAACGCATAACGCATAACGCATAACGCATAACGCATAACGCATAACGCATAACGCATAACGCATAACGCATAACGCATAACGCATAACGCATAACGCATGACGCACAACGCATAACGCATAACGCATAACGCATAACGCATAACGCATAACGCATAACGCATAACGCATTACGCATAACGCATGACGCATAACGCATAACGCATAACGCATAACGCATAACGCATAACGCATAACGCATAACGCATAACGCATAACGCATAACGCATAACGCATAACGCATAACGCATAACGCATAACGCATAACGCATAACGCATCACGCATAACGCATAACGCATAACGCATAACGCATAACGCATAACGCATAACGCATAACGCATGACGCACAACGCATAACGCATAACGCATAACGCATAACGCATTACGCATAACGCATAACGCATAACGCATAACGCATAACGCATAACGCATAACGCATAAGCATAACGCACAACGCATAACGCATAACGCATAACGCGTAACGCATAACGCGTAACGCGTAACGCAAAACTCATAACGCATAACGCATAACGCATAACGCATAACGCATAACGCATAACGCATAACGCATAACGCATAACGCATAACGCATAACGCATAACGCATAACGCATAACGCATAACGCATAACGTATAAACCATAAGGCATAACGCATAGCCCATAACGCATAACGCATAACGCATAATGCAAAAGTCATAACGCATAACGCATAACGCATATCGCATAACGCATAACGCATAACGCATAACGCATAACGCATAACGCATAAGCATAACGCATAACGTTTAACGCATAACGCATAACGCATAACGCATAACGCGTAACGCGTAACGCAAAACTCATAACGCATAACGCATAACGCATAACGCATAACGCATAACGCATAACGCATAACGCATAACGCATAACGCATAACGCATAACGTATAAACCATAAGGCATAACGCATAGCCCATAACGCATAACGCATAACGCATAACGCATAATGCAAAAGTCATAACGCATAACGCATAACGCATAACGCATAACGCATAACGCATAACGCATAACGCATAACGCATAACGCATAAGGCATAAGCATAACGCATAACGCATAACGCATAACGCATAACGCATAACGCGTAACGCGTAACGCAAAACTCATAACGCATAACGCATAACGCATAACGCATAACGCATAACGCATAACGCATAACGCATAACGCATAACGCATAACGCATAACGCATAACGCATAACGCATAACGCATAACGCATAACGCATAACGTATAAACCATAAGGCATAACGCATAGCCCATAACGCATAACGCATAACGCATAGCCCATAACGCATAACGCATAACGCATAACGCATAACGCATAACGCATAACGCATAACGCATAACGCATAACGCATAACGCATAACGCATAACGCATAACGCATAACGCATAACGCATAACGCATAACGCATAACGCATAACGCATAACGCATAACGCATAACGCATAACGCATAACGCATAACGCATAACGCATAACGCATAACGCATAACGCATAACGCATAACGCATAACGCATAACGCATAACGCATAACGCATAACGCATAACGCATAACGCATAACGCATAACGCATAACGCATAACGCATAACGCATAACGCATAACGCATAACGCATAACGCATAACGCATAACGCATAACGCATAACGCATAACGCATAACGCATAACGCATAACGCATAACGCATAACGCATAACGCATGACGCACAACGCACAACGCATAACGCATAACGCATAACGCATAACGCATAACGCATAACGCATAACGCATAACGCATAACGCATAACGCATAACGCATAACGCATAACGCATGACGCACAACGCATAACGCATAACGCATAACGCATAACGCATTACGCATAACGCATAACGCATAACGCATAACGCATAACGCATAACGCATAACGCATAAGCATAACGCACAACGCATAACGCATAACGCATAACGCGTAACGCATAACGCGTAACGCATAACGCATAACGCGTAACGCATAACGCGTAACGCGTAACGCAAAACTCATAACGCATAACGCATAACGCATAACGCATAACACATAACGCATAACGCATAACGCATAACGCATAACGCATAACGCATAACGTATAAACCATAAGGCATAACGCATAGCCCATAACGCATAACGCATAACGCATAATGCAAAAGTCATAACGCATAACGCATAACGCATATCGCATAACGCATAACGCATAACGCATAACGCATAACGCATAAGCATAACGCATAACGCATAACGCATAACGCATAACGCATAACGCATAACGCGTAACGCGTAACGCAAAACTCATAACGCATAACGCATAACGCATAACGCATAACGCATAACGCATAACGCATAACGCATAACGCATAACGCATAACGCATAACGCATAACGCATAACGCATAACGCATAACGTATAAACCATAAGGCATAACGCATAGCCCATAACGCATAACGCATAACGCATAATGCAAAAGTCATAACGCATAACGCATAACGCATAACGCATAACGCATAACGCATAACGCATAACGCATAACGCATAACGCATAACGCATAACGCATAACGCATAACGCATAACGCATAACGCATAACGCATAACGCATAACGCATAACGCATAACGCATAACGCATAACGCATAACGCATAACGCATAACGCATAACGCATTACGCATAACGCATAACGCATAACGCATAACGCATAACGCATAAGGCATAAGCATAACGCATAACGCATAACGCATAACGCATAACGCATAACGCATAACGCATAACGCATAACGCATAACGCATAACGCATGACGCACAACGCATAACGCATAACGCATAACGCATAACGCATAACGCATAACGCATAACGCATAACGCATTACGCATAACGCATGACGCATAACGCATAACGCATAACGCATAACGCATAACGCATATCGCATAACGCGTAACGCGTAACGCAAAACTCATAACGCATAACGCATAACGCATAACGCATAACGCATAACGCATAACGCATAACGCATAACGCATAACGCATAACGCATAACGCATAACGCATAACGCATAACGCATAACGCATAACGCATAACGCATAACGCATAACGCATCACGCATAACGCATAACGCATAACGCATAACGCATAACGCATAACGCATAACGCATAACGCATAACGCATAACGCATAACGCATAACGCATAACGCATAACGCATAACGCATAACGCATAACGCATAACGCATAACGCATAACGCATAACGCATAACGCATAACGCATAACGCATAACGCATAACGCATAACGCATGACGCACAACGCATAACGCATAACGCATAACTCATAACGCATTACGCATAACGCATAACGCATAACGCATAACGCATAACGCATAACGCATAACGCATAAGCATAACGCACAACGCATAACGCATAACGCATAACGCGTAACGCATAACGCGTAACGCATAACGCATAACGCGTAACGCATAACGCGTAACGCGTAACGCAAAACTCATAACGCATATCGCATAACGCATAACGCATAACACATAACGCATAACGCATAACGCATAACGCATAACGCATAACGCATAACGTATAAACCATAAGGCATAACGCATAGCCCATAACGCATAACGCATAACGCATAATGCAAAAGTCATAACGCATAACGCATAACGCATATCGCATAACGCATAACGCATAACGCATAACGCATAACGCATAAGCATAACGCATAACGCATAACGCATAACGCATAACGCATAACGCATAACGCATAACGCGTAACGCGTAACGCAAAACTCATAACGCATAACGCATAACGCATAACGCATAACGCATAACGCATAACGCATAACGCATAACGCATAACGCATAACGCATAACACATAACGCATAACGCATAACGCATAACGTATAAACCATAAGGCATAACGCATAGCCCATAACGCATAACGCATAACGCATAATGCAAAAGTCATAACGCATAACGCATAACGCATAACGCATAACGCATAACGCATAACGCATAACGCATAACGCATAACGCATAACGCATAACGCATAACGCATAACGCATAACGCATAACGCATAACGCATAACGCATAACGCATAACGCATAACGCATAACGCATAACGCATAACGCATTACGCATAACGCATAACGCATAACGCATAACGCATAACGCATAAGGCATAAGCATAACGCATAACGCATAACGCATAACGCATAACGCATAACGCATAACGCATAACGCATAACGCATAACGCATAACGCATAACGCATAACGCATAACGCATTACGCATAACGCATAACGCATAACGCATAACGCATAACGCATAACGCATAACGCATAAGGCATAAGCATAACGCATAACGCATAACGCATAACGCATAACGCATAACGCATAACGCATAACGCATAACGCGTAACGCGTAACGCAAAACTCATAACGCATAACGCATAACGCATAACGCATAACGCATAACGCATAACGCATAACGCATAACGCATAACGCATAACGCATAACGCATAACGCATAACGCATAACGCATAACGCATAACGCATGACGCACAACGCATAACGCATAACGCATAACGCATAACGCATAACGCATAACGCATAACGCATAACGCATTACGCATAACGCATGACGCATAACGCATAACGCATAACGCATAACGCATAACGCATAACGCATAACGCATAACGCATAACGCATAACGCATAACGCATAACGCATAACGCATAACGCATAACGCATAACGCATAACGCATAACGCATCACGCATAACGCATAACGCATAACGCATAACGCATAACGCATAACGCATAACGCATAACGCATGACGCACAACGCATAACGCATAACGCATAACGCATAACGCATTACGCATAACGCATAACGCATAACGCATAACGCATAACGCATAACGCATAACGCATAAGCATAACGCACAACGCATAACGCATAACGCATAACGCGTAACGCATAACGCGTAACGCGTAACGCAAAACTCATAACGCATAACGCATAACGCATAACGCATAACGCATAACGCATAACGCATAACGCATAACGCATAACGCATAACGCATAACGCATAACGCATAACGCATAACGCATAACGCATAACGTATAAACCATAAGGCATAACGCATAGCCCATAACGCATAACGCATAACGCATAATGCAAAAGTCATAACGCATAACGCATAACGCATATCGCATAACGCATAACGCATAACGCATAACGCATAACGCATAACGCATAAGCATAACGCATAACGTTTAACGCATAACGCATAACGCATAACGCATAACGCGTAACGCGTAACGCAAAACTCATAACGCATAACGCATAACGCATAACGCATAACGCATAACGCATAACGCATAACGCATAACGCATAACGCATAACGCATAACGTATAAACCATAAGGCATAACGCATAGCCCATAACGCATAACGCATAACGCATAACGCATAATGCAAAAGTCATAACGCATAACGCATAACGCATAACGCATAACGCATAACGCATAACGCATAACGCATAACGCATAACGCATAAGGCATAAGCATAACGCATAACGCATAACGCATAACGCATAACGCATAACGCGTAACGCGTAACGCAAAACTCATAACGCATAACGCATAACGCATAACGCATAACGCATAACGCATAACGCATAACGCATAACGCATAACGCATAACGCATAACGCATAACGCATAACGCATAACGCATAACGCATAACGCATAACGCATAACGCATAACGTATAAACCATAAGGCATAACGCATAGCCCATAACGCATAACGCATAACGCATAGCCCATAACGCATAACGCATAACGCATAACGCATAACGCATAACGCATAACGCATAACGCATAACGCATAACGCATAACGCATAACGCATAACGCATAACGCATAACGCATAACGCATAACGCATAACGCATAACGCATAACGCATAACGCATAACGCATAACGCATAACGCATAACGCATAACGCATAACGCATAACGCATAACGCATAACGCATAACGCATAACGCATAACGCATAACGCATAACGCATAACGCATAACGCATAACGCATAACGCATAACGCATAACGCATAACGCATAACGCATAACGCATAACGCATAACGCATAACGCATAACGCATAACGCATAACGCATAACGCATAACGCATAACGCATAACGCATAACGCATAACGCATAACGCATAACGCATAACGCATGACGCACAACGCACAACGCATAACGCATAACGCATAACGCATAACGCATAACGCATAACGCATAACGCATAACGCATAACGCATAACGCATAACGCATAACGCATAACGCATGACGCACAACGCATAACGCATAACGCATAACGCATAACGCATTACGCATAACGCATAACGCATAACGCATAACGCATAACGCATAACGCATAACGCATAAGCATAACGCACAACGCATAACGCATAACGCATAACGCGTAACGCATAACGCGTAACGCATAACGCATAACGCGTAACGCATAACGCGTAACGCGTAACGCAAAACTCATAACGCATAACGCATAACGCATAACGCATAACACATAACGCATAACGCATAACGCATAACGCATAACGCATAACGCATAACGTATAAACCATAAGGCATAACGCATAGCCCATAACGCATAACGCATAACGCATAATGCAAAAGTCATAACGCATAACGCATAACGCATATCGCATAACGCATAACGCATAACGCATAACGCATAACGCATAAGCATAACGCATAACGCATAACGCATAACGCATAACGCATAACGCATAACGCATAACGCGTAACGCGTAACGCAAAACTCATAACGCATAACGCATAACGCATAACGCATAACGCATAACGCATAACGCATAACGCATAACGCATAACGCATAACGCATAACGCATAACGCATAACGCATAACGCATAACGTATAAACCATAAGGCATAACGCATAGCCCATAACGCATAACGCATAACGCATAATGCAAAAGTCATAACGCATAACGCATAACGCATAACGCATAACGCATAACGCATAACGCATAACGCATAACGCATAACGCATAACGCATAACGCATAACGCATAACGCATAACGCATAACGCATAACGCATAACGCATAACGCATAACGCATAACGCATAACGCATAACGCATAACGCATAACGCATAACGCATTACGCATAACGCATAACGCATAACGCATAACGCATAACGCATAAGGCATAAGCATAACGCATAACGCATAACGCATAACGCATAACGCATAACGCATAACGCATAACGCATAACGCATAACGCATAACGCATGACGCACAACGCATAACGCATAACGCATAACGCATAACGCATAACGCATAACGCATAACGCATAACGCATTACGCATAACGCATGACGCATAACGCATAACGCATAACGCATAACGCATAACGCATATCGCATAACGCGTAACGCGTAACGCAAAACTCATAACGCATAACGCATAACGCATAACGCATAACGCATAACGCATAACGCATAACGCATAACGCATAACGCATAACGCATAACGCATAACGCATAACGCATAACGCATAACGCATAACGCATAACGCATAACGCATAACGCATAACGCATCACGCATAACGCATAACGCATAACGCATAACGCATAACGCATAACGCATAACGCATAACGCATAACGCATAACGCATAACGCATAACGCATAACGCATAACGCATAACGCATAACGCATAACGCATAACGCATAACGCATAACGCATAACGCATAACGCATAACGCATAACGCATAACGCATAACGCATAACGCATAACGCATAACGTATAAACCATAAGGCATAACGCATAGCCCATAACGCATAACGCATAACGCATAATGCAAAAGTCATAACGCATAACGCATAACGCATAACGCATTACGCATAACGCATGACGCATAACGCATAACGCATAACGCATAACGCATAACGCATAACGCATAACGCATAACGCATAACGCATAACGCATAACGCATAACGCATAACGCATAACGCATAACGCATCACGCATAACGCATAACGCATAACGCATAACGCATAACGCATAACGCATAACGCATAACGCATAACGCATAACGCATAACGCATAACGCATAACGCATAACGCATAACGCATAACGCATAACGCATAACGCATAACGCATAACGCATAACGCATAACGCATAAGCATAACGCACAACGCATAACGCATAACGCATAACGCGTAACGCATAACGCGTAACGCGTAACGCAAAACTCATAACGCATAACGCATAACGCATAACGCATAACGCATAACGCATAACGCATAACGCATAACGCATAACGCGTAACGCAAAACTCATAACGCATAACGCATAACGCATAACGCATAACGCATAACGCATAACGCATAACGCATAACGCATAACGCATAACGCATAACGCATAACGCATAACGCATAACGCATAACGCATAACGCATAACGCATAACGCATAACGCATAACGCATAACGCATAACGCATAACGCATAACGCATAACGCATAACGTATAAACCATAAGGCATAACGCATAGCCCATAACGCATAACGCATAACGCATAACGCATAATGCAAAAGTCATAACGCATAACGCATAACGCATAACGCATAACGCATAACGCATAACGCATAACGCATAACGCATAACGCATAAGGCATAAGCATAACGCATAACGCATAACGCATAACGCATAACGCATAACGCGTAACGCGTAACGCAAAACTCATAACGCATAACGCATAACGCATAACGCATAACGCATAACGCATAACGCATAACGCATAACGCATAACGCATAACGCATAACGCATAACGCATAACGCATAACGCATAACGTATAAACCATAAGGCATAACGCATAGC
Source organism: Lasioglossum baleicum (assembly GCF_051020765.1). Lineage (NCBI taxonomy): Eukaryota > Metazoa > Arthropoda > Insecta > Hymenoptera > Halictidae > Lasioglossum > Lasioglossum baleicum. The sequence continues at coordinate 52,722 of NW_027469297.1, read as the reverse complement.
CCATAACGCATAACGCATAACGCATAACGCATAACGCATAACGCATAACGCATAACGCATAACGCATAACGCATAACGCATAACGCATAACGCATAACGCATAACGCATAACGCATAACGCATAACGCATAACGCATAACGCATAACGCATAACGCATAACGCATAACGCATAACGCATAACGCATAACGCATAACGCATAACGCATAACGCATAACGCATAACGCATAACGCATAACGCATAACGCATAACGCATAACGCATAACGCATAACGCATAACGCATAACGCATAACGCATAACGCATAACGCATAACGCATAACGCATAACGCATAACGCATAACGCATAACGCATAACGCATAACGCATAACGCATAACGCATAACGCATAACGCATAACGCATAACGCATAACGCATAACGCATAACGCATAACGCATAACGCATAACGCATAACGCATAACGCATAACGCATAACGCATGACGCACAACGCATAACGCATAACGCATAACGCATAACGCATAACGCATAACGCATAACGCATAACGCATAACGCATAACGCATAACGCATAACGCATAACGCATGACGCACAACGCATAACGCATAACGCATAACGCATAACGCATAACGCATAACGCATAACGCATAACGCATAAGGCATAAGCATAACGCATAACGCATAACGCATAACGCATAACGCATAACGCGTAACGCGTAACGCAAAACTCATAACGCATAACGCATAACGCATAACGCATAACGCATAACGCATAACGCATAACGCATAACGCATAACGCATAACGCATAACGCATAACGCATAACGCATAACGCATAACGTATAAACCATAAGGCATAACGCATAGCCCATAACGCATAACGCATAACGCATAACGCATAACGCATAACGCATAACGCATAACGCATAACGCATAACGCATAACGCATAACGCATAACGCATAACGCATAACGCATAACGCATAACGCATAACGCATAACGCATAACGCATAACGCATAACGCATAACGCATAACGCATAACGCATAACGCATAACGCATAACGCATAACGCATAACGCATAACGCATAACGCATAACGCATAACGCATAACGCATAACGCATAACGCATAACGCATAACGCATAACGCATAACGCATAACGCATAACGCATAACGCATAACGCATAACGCATAACGCATAACGCATAACGCATAACGCATAACGCATAACGCATAACGCATAACGCATAACGCATAACGCATAACGCATAACGCATAACGCATAACGCATAACGCATAACGCATAACGCATAACGCATAACGCATAACGCATAACGCATGACGCACAACGCATAACGCATAACGCATAACGCATAACGCATAACGCATAACGCATAACGCATAACGCATAACGCATAACGCATAACGCATAACGCATAACGCATGACGCACAACGCATAACGCATAACGCATAACGCATAACGCATTACGCATAACGCATAACGCATAACGCATAACGCATAACGCATAACGCATAACGCATAAGCATAACGCACAACGCATAACGCATAACGCATAACGCGTAACGCATAACGCGTAACGCATAACGCATAACGCGTAACGCATAACGCGTAACGCGTAACGCGTAACGCGTAACGCAAAACTCATATCGCATAACGCATAACGCATAACGCATAACGCATAACGCATAAGCATAACGCATAACGCATAACGCATAACGCATAACGCATAACGCATAACGCGTAACGCGTAACGCAAAACTCATAACGCATAACGCATAACGCATAACGCATAACGCATAACGCATAACGCATAACGCATAACGCATAACGCATAACGCATAACGCATAACGCATAACGCATAACGCATAACGTATAAACCATAAGGCATAACGCATAGCCCATAACGCATAACGCATAACGCATAATGCAAAAGTCATAACGCATAACGCATAACGCATAACGCATAACGCATAACGCATAACGCATAACGCATAACGCATAACGCATAACGCATAACGCATAACGCATAACGCATAACGCATAACGCATAACGCATAACGCATAACGCATAACGCATAACGCATAACGCATAACGCATAACGCATAACGCATAACGCATTACGCATAACGCATAACGCATAACGCATAACGCATAACGCATAAGGCATAAGCATAACGCATAACGCATAACGCATAACGCATAACGCATAACGCATAACGCATAACGCATAACGCATAACGCATAACGCATAACGCATAACGCATTACGCATAACGCATAACGCATAACGCATAACGCATAACGCATAACGCATAACGCATAACGCATAAGGCATAAGCATAACGCATAACGCATAACGCATAACGCATAACGCATAACGCATAACGCATAACGCATAACGCGTAACGCGTAACGCAAAACTCATAACGCATAACGCATAACGCATAACGCATAACGCATAACGCATAACGCATAACGCATAACGCATAACGCATAACGCATAACGCATAACGCATAACGCATAACGCATAACGCATAACGCATAACGCATGACGCACAACGCATAACGCATAACGCATAACGCATAACGCATAACGCATAACGCATAACGCATAACGCATTACGCATAACGCATGACGCATAACGCATAACGCATAACGCATAACGCATAACGCATAACGCATATCGCATAACGCGTAACGCGTAACGCAAAACTCATAACGCATGACGCACAACGCATAACGCATAACGCATAACGCATAACGCATGACGCACAACGCATAACGCATAACGCATAACGCATAACGCATAACGCATAACGCATAACGCATAACGCATAACGCATAACGCATAACGCATAACGCATAACGCATAACGCATAACGCATAACGCATGACGCACAACGCATAACGCATAACGCATAACTCATAACGCATTACGCATAACGCATAACGCATAACGCATAACGCATAACGCATAACGCATAACGCATAAGCATAACGCACAACGCATAACGCATAACGCATAACGCGTAACGCATAACGCGTAACGCATAACGCATAACGCGTAACGCATAACGCGTAACGCGTAACGCAAAACTCATAACGCATAACGCATAACGCATAACGCATAACACATAACGCATAACGCATAACGCATAACGCATAACGCATAACGCATAACGTATAAACCATAAGGCATAACGCATAGCCCATAACGCATAACGCATAACGCATAATGCAAAAGTCATAACGCATAACGCATAACGCATATCGCATAACGCATAACGCATAACGCATAACGCATAACGCATAAGCATAACGCATAACGCATAACGCATAACGCATAACGCATAACGCATAACGCATAACGCGTAACGCGTAACGCAAAACTCATAACGCATAACGCATAACGCATAACGCATAACGCATAACGCATAACGCATAACGCATAACGCATAACGCATAACACATAACGCATAACGCATAACGCATAACGTATAAACCATAAGGCATAACGCATAGCCCATAACGCATAACGCATAACGCATAATGCAAAAGTCATAACGCATAACGCATAACGCATAACGCATAACGCATAACGCATAACGCATAACGCATAACGCATAACGCATAACGCATAACGCATAACGCATAACGCATAACGCATAACGCATAACGCATAACGCATAACGCATAACGCATAACGCATAACGCATAACGCATAACGCATAACGCATAACGCATTACGCATAACGCATAACGCATAACGCATAACGCATAACGCATAAGGCATAAGCATAACGCATAACGCATAACGCATAACGCATAACGCATAACGCATAACGCATAACGCATAACGCATAACGCATAACGCATAACGCATAACGCATAACGCATTACGCATAACGCATAACGCATAACGCATAACGCATAACGCATAACGCATAACGCATAAGGCATAAGCATAACGCATAACGCATAACGCATAACGCATAACGCATAACGCATAACGCATAACGCATAACGCGTAACGCGTAACGCAAAACTCATAACGCATAACGCATAACGCATAACGCATAACGCATAACGCATAACGCATAACGCATAACGCATAACGCATAACGCATAACGCATAACGCATAACGCATAACGCATAACGCATAACGCATGACGCACAACGCATAACGCATAACGCATAACGCATAACGCATAACGCATAACGCATAACGCATAACGCATTACGCATAACGCATGACGCATAACGCATAACGCATAACGCATAACGCATAACGCATAACGCATAACGCATAACGCATAACGCATAACGCATAACGCATAACGCATAACGCATAACGCATAACGCATAACGCATAACGCATAACGCATCACGCATAACGCATAACGCATAACGCATAACGCATAACGCATAACGCATAACGCATAACGCATGACGCACAACGCATAACGCATAACGCATAACGCATAACGCATTACGCATAACGCATAACGCATAACGCATAACGCATAACGCATAACGCATAACGCATAAGCATAACGCACAACGCATAACGCATAACGCATAACGCGTAACGCATAACGCGTAACGCGTAACGCAAAACTCATAACGCATAACGCATAACGCATAACGCATAACGCATAACGCATAACGCATAACGCATAACGCATAACGCATAACGCATAACGCATAACGCATAACGCATAACGCATAACGCATAACGTATAAACCATAAGGCATAACGCATAGCCCATAACGCATAACGCATAACGCATAATGCAAAAGTCATAACGCATAACGCATAACGCATATCGCATAACGCATAACGCATAACGCATAACGCATAACGCATAACGCATAAGCATAACGCATAACGTTTAACGCATAACGCATAACGCATAACGCATAACGCGTAACGCGTAACGCAAAACTCATAACGCATAACGCATAACGCATAACGCATAACGCATAACGCATAACGCATAACGCATAACGCATAACGCATAACGCATAACGTATAAACCATAAGGCATAACGCATAGCCCATAACGCATAACGCATAACGCATAACGCATAATGCAAAAGTCATAACGCATAACGCATAACGCATAACGCATAACGCATAACGCATAACGCATAACGCATAACGCATAACGCATAAGGCATAAGCATAACGCATAACGCATAACGCATAACGCATAACGCATAACGCGTAACGCGTAACGCAAAACTCATAACGCATAACGCATAACGCATAACGCATAACGCATAACGCATAACGCATAACGCATAACGCATAACGCATAACGCATAACGCATAACGCATAACGCATAACGCATAACGCATAACGCATAACGCATAACGTATAAACCATAAGGCATAACGCATAGCCCATAACGCATAACGCATAACGCATAGCCCATAACGCATAACGCATAACGCATAACGCATAACGCATAACGCATAACGCATAACGCATAACGCATAACGCATAACGCATAACGCATAACGCATAACGCATAACGCATAACGCATAACGCATAACGCATAACGCATAACGCATAACGCATAACGCATAACGCATAACGCATAACGCATAACGCATAACGCATAACGCATAACGCATAACGCATAACGCATAACGCATAACGCATAACGCATAACGCATAACGCATAACGCATAACGCATAACGCATAACGCATAACGCATAACGCATAACGCATAACGCATAACGCATAACGCATAACGCATAACGCATAACGCATAACGCATAACGCATAACGCATAACGCATAACGCATAACGCATAACGCATAACGCATAACGCATAACGCATGACGCACAACGCACAACGCATAACGCATAACGCATAACGCATAACGCATAACGCATAACGCATAACGCATAACGCATAACGCATAACGCATAACGCATAACGCATAACGCATGACGCACAACGCATAACGCATAACGCATAACGCATAACGCATTACGCATAACGCATAACGCATAACGCATAACGCATAACGCATAACGCATAACGCATAAGCATAACGCACAACGCATAACGCATAACGCATAACGCGTAACGCATAACGCGTAACGCATAACGCATAACGCGTAACGCATAACGCGTAACGCGTAACGCAAAACTCATAACGCATAACGCATAACGCATAACGCATAACACATAACGCATAACGCATAACGCATAACGCATAACGCATAACGCATAACGTATAAACCATAAGGCATAACGCATAGCCCATAACGCATAACGCATAACGCATAATGCAAAAGTCATAACGCATAACGCATAACGCATATCGCATAACGCATAACGCATAACGCATAACGCATAACGCATAAGCATAACGCATAACGCATAACGCATAACGCATAACGCATAACGCATAACGCGTAACGCGTAACGCAAAACTCATAACGCATAACGCATAACGCATAACGCATAACGCATAACGCATAACGCATAACGCATAACGCATAACGCATAACGCATAACGCATAACGCATAACGCATAACGCATAACGCATAACGTATAAACCATAAGGCATAACGCATAGCCCATAACGCATAACGCATAACGCATAATGCAAAAGTCATAACGCATAACGCATAACGCATAACGCATAACGCATAACGCATAACGCATAACGCATAACGCATAACGCATAACGCATAACGCATAACGCATAACGCATAACGCATAACGCATAACGCATAACGCATAACGCATAACGCATAACGCATAACGCATAACGCATAACGCATAACGCATTACGCATAACGCATAACGCATAACGCATAACGCATAACGCATAAGGCATAAGCATAACGCATAACGCATAACGCATAACGCATAACGCATAACGCATAACGCATAACGCATAACGCATAACGCATAACGCATGACGCACAACGCATAACGCATAACGCATAACGCATAACGCATAACGCATAACGCATAACGCATAACGCATTACGCATAACGCATGACGCATAACGCATAACGCATAACGCATAACGCATAACGCATATCGCATAACGCGTAACGCGTAACGCAAAACTCATAACGCATAACGCATAACGCATAACGCATAACGCATAACGCATAACGCATAACGCATAACGCATAACGCATAACGCATAACGCATAACGCATAACGCATAACGCATAACGCATAACGCATAACGCATCACGCATAACGCATAACGCATAACGCATAACGCATAACGCATAACGCATAACGCATAACGCATAACGCATAACGCATAACGCATAACGCATAACGCATAACGCATAACGCATAACGCATAACGCATAACGCATAACGCATAACGCATAACGCATAACGCATAACGCATAACGCATAACGCATAACGCATAACGCATAACGTATAAACCATAAGGCATAACGCATAGCCCATAACGCATAACGCATAACGCATAATGCAAAAGTCATAACGCATAACGCATAACGCATAACGCATTACGCATAACGCATGACGCATAACGCATAACGCATAACGCATAACGCATAACGCATAACGCATAACGCATAACGCATAACGCATAACGCATAACGCATAACGCATAACGCATAACGCATAACGCATCACGCATAACGCATAACGCATAACGCATAACGCATAACGCATAACGCATAACGCATAACGCATAACGCATAACGCATAACGCATAACGCATAACGCATAACGCATAACGCATAACGCATAACGCATAACGCATAAGCATAACGCACAACGCATAACGCATAACGCATAACGCGTAACGCATAACGCGTAACGCGTAACGCAAAACTCATAACGCATAACGCATAACGCATAACGCATAACGCATAACGCATAACGCATAACGCATAACGCATAACGCATAACGCATAACGCATAACGCATAACGCATAACGCATAACGCATAACGCATAACGTATAAACCATAAGGCATAACGCATAGCCCATAACGCATAACGCATAACGCATAATGCAAAAGTCATAACGCATAACGCATAACGCATATCGCATAACGCATAACGCATAACGCATAACGCATAACGCATAACGCATAAGCATAACGCATAACGTTTAACGCATAACGCATAACGCATAACGCATAACGCGTAACGCGTAACGCAAAACTCATAACGCATAACGCATAACGCATAACGCATAACGCATAACGCATAACGCATAACGCATAACGCATAACGCATAACGCATAACGCATAACGCATAACGCATAACGCATAACGTATAAACCATAAGGCATAACGCATAGCCCATAACGCATAACGCATAACGCATAACGCATAACGCATAACGCATAACGCATAACGCATAACGCATAACGCATAACGCATAACGCATAACGCATAACGCATAACGCATAACGCATAACGCATTACGCATAACGCATAACGCATAACGCATAACGCATAACGCATAAGGCATAACGCATAACGCATAACGCATAACGCATAACGCATAACGCATAACGCATAACGCATAACGCATAACGCATTACGCATAACGCATAACGCATAACGCATAACGCATAACGCATAAGGCATAAGCATAACGCATAACGCATAACGCATAACGCATAACGCATAACGCATAACGCATAACGCATAACGCATAACGCGTAACGCGTAACGCAAAACTCATAACGCATAACGCATAACGCATAACGCATAACGCATAACGCATAACGCATAACGCATAACGCATAACGCATAACGCATAACGCATAACGCATAACGCATAACGCATAACGCATAACGCATAACGCATAACGCATAACGCATAACGCATAACGCATAACGCATGACGCACAACGCATAACGCATAACGCATAACGCATAACGCATAACGCATAACGCATAACGCATTACGCATAACGCATGACGCATAACGCATAACGCATAACGCATAACGCATAACGCATAACGCATATCGCATAACGCGTAACGCGTAACGCAAAACTCATAACGCATAACGCATAACGCATAACGCATAACGCATAACGCATAACGCATAACGCATAACGCATAACGCATAACGCATAATGCAAAAGTCATGACGCATAACGCATAACGCATATCGCATAACGCATAACGCATAACGCATAACGCATAACGCATAAGCATAACGCATAACGCATAACGCATAACGCATAAAGCATAACGCATAACGCGTAACGCGTAACGCAAAACTCATAACGCATAACGCATAACGCATAACGCATAACGCATAACGCATAACGCATAACGCATAACGCATAACGCATAACGCATAACGCATAACGTATAAACCATAAGGCATAACGCATAGCCCATAACGCATAACGCATAACGCATAATGCAAAAGTCATAACGCATAACGCATAACGCATAACGCATAACGCATAACGCATAACGCATAACGCATAACGCATAACGCATAACGCATAACGCATAACGCATAACGCATAACGCATAACGCATAACGCATAACGCATAACGCATAACGCATAACGCATAACGCATAACGCATAACGCATAACGCATAACGCATAACGCATAACGCATAACGCATAACGCATAACGCATAACGCATAACGCATAACGCATAACGCATAACGCATAACGCATAACGCATAACGCATAACGCATAACGCATAACGCATAACGCATAACGCATAACGCATAACGCATAACGCATAACGCATAACGCATAACGCATTACGCATAACGCATAACGCATAACGCATAACGCATAACGCATAAGGCATAAGCATAACGCATAACGCATAACGCATAACGCATAACGCATAACGCATAACGCATAACGCATAACGCATAACGCATAACGCATAACGCATAACGCATAACGCATTACGCATAACGCATAACGCATAACGCATAACGCATAACGCATAAGGCATAAGCATAACGCATAACGCATAACGCATAACGCATAACGCATAACGCATAACGCATAACGCATTACGCATAACGCATAACGCATAACGCATAACGCATAACGCATAAGGCATAAGCATAACGCATAACGCATAACGCATAACGCATAACGCATAACGCATAACGCATAACGCATAACGCATAACGCATAACGCATAACGCATAACGCATAACGCATAACGCATAACGCATAACGCATTACGCATAACGCATAACGCATAACGCATAACGCATAACGCATAAGGCATAAGCATAACGCATAACGCATAACGCATAACGCATAACGCATAACGCATAACGCATAACGCGTAACGCGTAACGCAAAACTCATAACGCATAACGCATAACGCATAACGCATAACGCATAACGCATAACGCATAACGCATAACGCATAACGCATAACGCATAACGCATAACGCATAACGCATAACGCATAACGCATAACGCATAACGCATAACGCATAACGCATAACGCATAACGCATGACGCACAACGCATAACGCATAACGCATAACGCATAACGCATAACGCATAACGCATAACGCATAACGCATTACGCATAACGCATGACGCATAACGCATAACGCATAACGCATAACGCATAACGCATATCGCATAACGCGTAACGCGTAACGCAAAACTCATAACGCATAACGCATAACGCATAACGCATAACGCATAACGCATAACGCATAACGCATAACGCATAACGCATAACGCATAACGCATAACGCATAACGCATAACGCATAACGCATAACGCATAACGCATAACGCATAACGCATCACGCATAACGCATAACGCATAACGCATAACGCATAACGCATAACGCATAACGCATAACGCATAACGCATTACGCATAACGCATGACGCATAACGCATAACGCATAACGCATAACGCATAACGCATAACGCATATCGCATAACGCGTAACGCGTAACGCAAAACTCATAACGCATAACGCATAACGCATAACGCATAACGCATAACGCATAACGCATAACGCATAACGCATAACGCATAACGCATAACGCATAACGCATAACGCATAACGCATAACGCATAACGCATAACGCATAACGCATAACGCATAACGCATAACGCATAACGCATTACGCATAACGCATAACGCATAACGCATAACGCATAACGCATAACGCATAAGGCATAAGCATAACGCATAACGCATAACGCATAACGCATAACGCATAACGCATAACGCATAACGCATAACGCATAACGCATAACGCATAACGCATAACGCATAACGCATAACGCATAACGCATAACGCATAACGCATAACGCATAACGCATTACGCATAACGCATAACGCATAACGCATAACGCATAACGCATAAGGCATAAGCATAACGCATAACGCATAACGCATAACGCATAACGCATAACGCATAACGCATAACGCATAACGCGTAACGCGTAACGCAAAACTCATAACGCATAACGCATAACGCATAACGCATAACGCATAACGCATAACGCATAACGCATAACACATAACGCATAACGCATAACGCATAACGCATAACGCATAACGCATAACGCATAACGCATGACGCACAACGCATAACGCATAACGCATAACGCATAACGCATAACGCATAACGCATAACGCATAACGCATTACGCATAACGCATGACGCATAACGCATAACGCATAACGCATAACGCATAACGTATAAACCATAAGGCATAACGCATAGCCCATAACGCATAACGCATAACGCATAATGCAAAAGTCATAACGCATAACGCATAACGCATAACGCATAACGCATAACGCATAACGCATAACGCATAACGCATAACGCATAACGCATAACGCATAACGCATAACGCATAACGCATAACGCATAACGCATAACGCATAACGCATAACGCATAACGCATAACGCATAACGCATAACGCATAACGCATAACGCATAACGCATAACGCATAACGCATAACGCATAACGCATAACGCATAACGCATTACGCATAACGCATAACGCATAACGCATAACGCATAACGCATAAGGCATAAGCATAACGCATAACGCATAACGCATAACGCATAACGCATAACGCATAACGCATAACGCATAACGCATAACGCATAACGCATAACGCATAACGCATAACGCATAACGCATAACGCATAACGCATAACGCATAACGCATAACGCATAACGCATAACGCATAACGCATAACGCATAACGCATAACGCATAACGCATAACGCATAACGCATGACGCACAACGCATAACGCATGACGCACAACGCATAACGCATAACGCATTACGCATAACGCATAACGCATAACGCATAACGCATAACGCATAACGCATAACGCATAACGCATAACGCATAACGCATAACGCATAACGCATAACGCATAACGCATTACGCATAACGCATGACGCATAACGCATAACGCATAACGCATAACGCATAACGCATAACGCATATCGCATAACGCGTAACGCGTAACGCAAAACTCATAACGCATAACGCATAACGCATAACGCATAACGCATAACGCATAACGCATAACGCATAACGCATAACGCATAACGCATAACGCATAACGCATAACGCATAACGCATAACGCATAACGCATAACGCATCACGCATAACGCATAACGCATAACGCATAACGCATAACGCATAACGCATAACGCATAACGCATAACGCATGACGCACAACGCATAACGCATAACGCATTACGCATAACGCATTACGCATAACGCATAACGCATAACGCATAACGCATAACGCATAACGCATAACGCATAACGCATAACGCATAACGCATAACGCGTAACGCGTAACGCAAAACTCATAACGCATAACGCATAACGCATAACGCATAACGCATAACGCATAACGCATAACGCATAACGCATAACGCATAACGCATAACGCATGACGCACAACGCATAACGCATAACGCATAACGCATAACGCATAACGCATAACGCATAACGCATAACGCATAACGCATTACGCATAACGCATGACGCATAACGCATAACGCATAACGCATAACGCATAACGTATAAACCATAAGGCATAACGCATAGCCCATAACGCATAACGCATAACGCATAATGCAAAAGTCATAACGCATAACGCATAACGCATAACGCATAACGCATAACGCATAACGCATAACGCATAACGCATAACGCATAACGCATAACGCATAACGCATAACGCATAACGCATAACGCATAACGCATAACGCATAACGCATAACGCATAACGCATAACGCATAACGCATAACGCATAACGCATAACGCATAACGCATAACGCATAACGCATAACGCATAACGCATAACGCATAACGCATAACGCATAACGCATAACGCATAACGCATTACGCATAACGCATAACGCATAACGCATAACGCATAACGCATAAGGCATAACGCATAACGCATAACGCATAACGCATAACGCATAACGCATAACGCATAACGCATAACGCATAACGCATTACGCATAACGCATAACGCATAACGCATAACGCATAACGCATAACGCATAACGCATAACGCATAACGCATAACGCATAACGCATAACGCATAACGCATAACGCATAACGCATAACGCGTAACGCGTAACGCAAAACTCATAACGCATAACGCATAACGCATAACGCATAACGCATAACGCATAACGCATAACGCATAACGCATAACGCATAACGCATCACGCATAACGCATAACGCATAACGCATAACGCATAACGCATAACGCATAACGCATAACGCATGACGCACAACGCATAACGCATAACGCATAACGCATAACGCATAACGCATAACGCATAACGCATTACGCATAACGCATGACGCATAACGCATAACGCATAACGCATAACGCATAACGCATAACGCATATCGCATAACGCGTAACGCGTAACGCAAAACTCATAACGCATAACGCATAACGCATAACGCATAACGCATAACGCATAACGCATAACGCATAACGCATAACGCATAACGCATAATGCAAAAGTCATAACGCATAACGCATAACGCATATCGCATAACGCATAACGCATAACGCATAACGCATAACGCATAAGCATAACGCATAACGCATAACGCATAACGCATAAAGCATAACGCATAACGCGTAACGCGTAACGCATAACGCATAAAGCATAACGCATAACGCGTAACGCGTAACGCAAAACTCATAACGCATAACGCATAACGCATAACGCATAACGCATAACGCATAACGCATAACGCATAACGCATAACGCATAACGCATTACGCATAACGCATAACGCATAACGCATAACGCATAACGCATAAGGCATAAGCATAACGCATAACGCATAACGCATAACGCATAACGCATAACGCATAACGCATAACGCATTACGCATAACGCATAACGCATAACGCATAACGCATAACGCATAAGGCATAAGCATAACGCATAACGCATAACGCATAACGCATAACGCATAACGCATAACGCATAACGCATAACGCATAACGCATAACGCATAACGCATAACGCATAACGCATAACGCATAACGCATAACGCATTACGCATAACGCATAACGCATAACGCATAACGCATAACGCATAAGGCATAAGCATAACGCATAACGCATAACGCATAACGCATAACGCATAACGCATAACGCATAACGCATAACGCGTAACGCGTAACGCAAAACTCATAACGCATAACGCATAACGCATAACGCATAACGCATAACGCATAACGCATAACGCATAACGCATAACGCATAACGCATAACGCATAACGCATAACGCATAACGCATAACGCATAACGCATAACGCATAACGCATGACGCACAACGCATAACGCATAACGCATAACGCATAACGCATAACGCATAACGCATAACGCATAACGCATTACGCATAACGCATGACGCATAACGCATAACGCATAACGCATAACGCATAACGCATATCGCATAACGCGTAACGCGTAACGCAAAACTCATAACGCATAACGCATAACGCATAACGCATAACGCATAACGCATAACGCATAACGCATAACGCATAACGCATAACGCATAACGCATAACGCATAACGCATAACGCATAACGCATAACGCATAACGCATAACGCATAACGCATAACGCATCACGCATAACGCATAACGCATAACGCATAACGCATAACGCATAACGCATAACGCATAACGCATAACGCATTACGCATAACGCATGACGCATAACGCATAACGCATAACGCATAACGCATAACGCATAACGCATATCGCATAACGCGTAACGCGTAACGCAAAACTCATAACGCATAACGCATAACGCATAACGCATAACGCATAACGCATAACGCATAACGCATAACGCATAACGCATAACGCATAACGCATAACGCATAACGCATAACGCATAACGCATAACGCATAACGCATAACGCATAACGCATAACGCATTACGCATAACGCATAACGCATAACGCATAACGCATAACGCATAACGCATAAGGCATAAGCATAACGCATAACGCATAACGCATAACGCATAACGCATAACGCATAACGCATAACGCATAACGCATAACGCATAACGCATAACGCATAACGCATAACGCATAACGCATAACGCATAACGCATAACGCATAACGCATTACGCATAACGCATAACGCATAACGCATAACGCATAACGCATAAGGCATAAGCATAAGCATAACGCATAACGCATAACGCATAACGCATAACGCATAACGCATAACGCATAACGCATAACGCGTAACGCGTAACGCAAAACTCATAACGCATAACGCATAACGCATAACGCATAACGCATAACGCATAACGCATAACGCATAACGCATAACGCATAACGCATAACGCATAACGCATAACGCATAACGCATAACGCATAACGCATGACGCACAACGCATAACGCATAACGCATAACGCATAACGCATAACGCATAACGCATAACGCATAACGCATAACGCATAACGCATAACGCATAACGCATAACGCATAACGCATAACGCATAACGCATAACGCATAACGCATAACGCATAACGCATAACGCATAACGCATAACGCATAACGCATAACGCATAACGCATAACGCATAACGCATAACGCATAACGCATAACGCATAACGCATAACGCATAACGCATAACGCATAACGCATAACGCATAACGCATAACGCATTACGCATAACGCATAACGCATAACGCATAACGCATAACGCATAAGGCATAAGCATAACGCATAACGCATAACGCATAACGCATAACGCATAACGCATAACGCATAACGCATAACGCATAACGCATAACGCATAACGCATAACGCATAACGCATAACGCATAACGCATAACGCATAACGCATAACGCATAACGCATAACGCATAACGCATAACGCATAACGCATAACGCATAACGCATAACGCATAACGCATAACGCATAACGCATGACGCACAACGCATAACGCATGACGCACAACGCATAACGCATAACGCATTACGCATAACGCATAACGCATAACGCATAACGCATAACGCATAACGCATAACGCATAACGCATAACGCATAACGCATAACGCATAACGCATTACGCATAACGCATGACGCATAACGCATAACGCATAACGCATAACGCATAACGCATAACGCATATCGCATAACGCGTAACGCGTAACGCAAAACTCATAACGCATAACGCATAACGCATAACGCATAACGCATAACGCATAACGCATAACGCATAACGCATAACGCATAACGCATAACGCATAACGCATAACGCATAACGCATAACGCATAACGCATAACGCATAACGCATAACGCATAACGCATAACGCATAACGCATAACGCATAACGCATAACGCATAACGCATGACGCACAACGCATAACGCATAACGCATTACGCATAACGCATTACGCATAACGCATAACGCATAACGCATAACGCATAACGCATAACGCATAACGCATAACGCATAACGCATAACGCATAACGCGTAACGCGTAACGCAAAACTCATAACGCATAACGCATAACGCATAACGCATAACGCATAACGCATAACGCATAACGCATAACGCATAACGCATAACGCATAACGCATGACGCACAACGCATAACGCATAACGCATAACGCATAACGCATAACGCATAACGCATAACGCATAACGCATAACGCATTACGCATAACGCATGACGCATAACGCATAACGCATAACGCATAACGCATAACGTATAAACCATAAGGCATAACGCATAGCCCATAGCCCATAACGCATAACGCATAACGCATAATGCAAAAGTCATAACGCATAACGCATAACGCATAACGCATAACGCATAACGCATAACGCATAACGCATAACGCATAACGCATAACGCATAACGCATAACGCATAACGCATAACGCATAACGCATAACGCATAACGCATAACGCATAACGCATAACGCATAACGCATAACGCATAACGCATAACGCATAACGCATAACGCATAACGCATAACGCATTACGCATAACGCATAACGCATAACGCATAACGCATAACGCATAAGGCATAAGCATAACGCATAACGCATAACGCATAACGCATAACGCATAACGCATAACGCATAACGCATAACGCATAACGCATAACGCATAACGCATAACGCATAACGCATAACGCATAACGCATAACGCATAACGCATAACGCATAACGCATAACGCATGACGCACAACGCATAACGCATAACGCATAACGCATAACGCATAACGCATAACGCATAACGCATTACGCATAACGCATGACGCATAACGCATAACGCATAACGCATAACGCATAACGCATAACGCATAACGCATATCGCATAACGCGTAACGCGTAACGCGTAACGCAAAACTCATAACGCATAACGCATAACGCATAACGCATAACGCATAACGCATAACGCATAACGCATAACGCATAACGCATAACGCATAACGCATAACGCATAACGCATAACGCATAACGCATAACGCATAACGCATAACGCATAACGCATAACGCATAACGCATCACGCATAACGCATAACGCATAACGCATAACGCATAACGCATAACGCATAACGCATAACGCATAACGCATAACGCATTACGCATAACGCATAACGCATAACGCATAACGCATAACGCATAACGCATGACGCACAACGCATAACGCATAACGCATAACGCATAACGCATTACGCATAACGCATAACGCATAACGCATAACGCATAACGCATAACGCATAAGCATAACGCACAACGCATAACGCATAACGCATAACGCGTAACGCGTAACGCAAAACTCATAACGCATAACGCATAACGCATAACGCATAACGCATAACGCATAACGCATAACGCATGACGCACAACGCATAACGCATAACGCATAACGCATAACGCATAACGCATAACGCATAACGCATAACGCATAACGCATAACGCATAACGCATAACGCATAACGCATGACGCACAACGCATAACGCATAACGCATAACGCATAACGCATTACGCATAACGCATAACGCATAACGCATAACGCATAACGCATAACGCATAACGCATAAGCATAACGCACAACGCATAACGCATAACGCATAACGCGTAACGCATAACGCGTAACGCGTAACGCAAAACTCATAACGCATAACGCATAACGCATAACGCATAACGCATAACGCATAACGCATAACGCATAACGCATAACGCATAACGCATAACGCATAACGCATAACGCATAACGCATAACGCATAACGCATAACGCATAACGCATAACGCATAACGCATTACGCATAACGCATAACGCATAACGCATAACGCATAACGCATAAGGCATAAGCATAACGCATAACGCATAACGCATAACGCATAACGCATAACGCATAACGCATAACGCATAACGCATAACGCATAACGCATTACGCATAACGCATAACGCATAACGCATTACGCATAACGCATAACGCATAACGCATAACGCATAACGCATAACGCATAACGCATAAGGCATAAGCATAACGCATAACGCATAACGCATAACGCATAACGCATAACGCATAACGCATAACGCATAACGCATAACGCATAACGCATAACGCATAACGCATAACGCATAACGCATAACGCATAACGCATAACGCATAACGCATAACGCATAACGCATAACGCATAACGCATAACGCATAACGCATTACGCATAACGCATAACGCATAACGCATAACGCATAACGCATAACGCATGACGCACAACGCATAACGCATAACGCATAACGCATAACGCATAACGCATAACGCATAACGCATAACGCATAACGCATAACGCATAACGCATAACGCATAACGCATAACGCATAACGCATGACGCACAACGCATAACGCATAACGCATAACGCATAACGCATTACGCATAACGCATAACGCATAACGCATAACGCATAACGCATAACGCATAACGCATAAGCATAACGCACAACGCATAACGCATAACGCATAACGCGTAACGCGTAACGCAAAACTCATAACGCATAACGCATAACGCATAACGCATAACGCATAACGCATAACGCATGACGCACAACGCATAACGCATAACGCATAACGCATAACGCATAACGCATAACGCATAACGCATAACGCATAACGCATAACGCATAACGCATAACGCATAACGCATAACGCATAACGCATGACGCACAACGCATAACGCATAACGCATAACGCATAACGCATTACGCATAACGCATAACGCATAACGCATAACGCATAACGCATAACGCATAACGCATAACGCATAAGCATAACGCACAACGCATAACGCATAACGCATAACGCGTAACGCATAACGCGTAACGCGTAACGCAAAACTCATAACGCATAACGCATAACGCATAACGCATAACGCATAACGCATAACGCATAACGCATAACGCATAACGCATAACGCATAACGCATAACGTATAAACCATAAGGCATAACGCATAGCCCATAACGCATAACGCATAACGCATAATGCAAAAGTCATAACGCATAACGCATAACGCATATCGCATAACGCATAACGCATAACGCATAACGCATAACGCATAACGCATAAGCATAACGCATAACGCATAACGCATAACGCATAACGCATAACGCATAACGCGTAACGCGTAACGCAAAACTCATAACGCATAACGCATAACGCATAACGCATAACGCATAACGCATAACGCATAACGCATAACGCATAACGCATAACGCATAACGCATAACGTATAAACCATAAGGCATAACGCATAGCCCATAACGCATAACGCATAACGCATAATGCAAAAGTCATAACGCATAACGCATAACGCATAACGCATAACGCATAACGCATAACGCATAACGCATAACGCATAACGCATAACGCATAACGCATAACGCATGACGCACAACGCATAACGCATAACGCATAACGCATAACGCATAACGCATAACGCATAACGCATAACGCATAACGCATAACGCATAACGCATAACGCATAACGCATAACGCATAACGCATAACGCATGACGCACAACGCATAACGCATAACGCATAACGCATAACGCATTACGCATAACGCATAACGCATAACGCATAACGCATAACGCATAACGCATAACGCATAAGCATAACGCACAACGCATAACGCATAACGCATAACGCGTAACGCGTAACGCAAAACTCATAACGCATAACGCATAACGCATAACGCATAACGCATAACGCATAACGCATAACGCATGACGCACAACGCATAACGCATAACGCATAACGCATAACGCATAACGCATAACGCATAACGCATAACGCATAACGCATAACGCATAACGCATAACGCATGACGCACAACGCATAACGCATAACGCATAACGCATAACGCATTACGCATAACGCATAACGCATAACGCATAACGCATAACGCATAACGCATAACGCATAAGCATAACGCACAACGCATAACGCATAACGCATAACGCGTAACGCATAACGCGTAACGCGTAACGCAAAACTCATAACGCATAACGCATAACGCATAACGCATAACGCATAACGCATAACGCATAACGCATAACGCATAACGCATAACGTATAAACCATAAGGCATAACGCATAGCCCATAACGCATAACGCATAACGCATAATGCAAAAGTCATAACGCATAACGCATAACGCATATCGCATAACGCATAACGCATAACGCATAACGCATAACGCATAACGCATAAGCATAACGCATAACGCATAACGCATAACGCATAACGCATAACGCATAACGCGTAACGCGTAACGCAAAACTCATAACGCATAACGCATAACGCATAACGCATAACGCATAACGCATAACGCATAACGCATAACGCATAACGCATAACGCATAACGCATAACGCATAACGTATAAACCATAAGGCATAACGCATAGCCCATAACGCATAACGCATAACGCATAATGCAAAAGTCATAACGCATAACGCATAACGCATAACGCATAACGCATAACGCATAACGCATAACGCATAACGCATAACGCATTACGCATAACGCATAACGCATAACGCATAAGGCATAAGCATAACGCATAACGCATAACGCATAACGCATAACGCATAACGCATAACGCATAACGCATAACGCGTAACGCGTAACGCAAAACTCATAACGCATAACGCATAACGCATAACGCATAACGCATAACGCATAACGCATAACGCATAACGCATAACGCATAACGCATAACGCATAACGCATAACGCATAACGCATAACGCATAACGCATAACGCATAACGCATAACGCATAACGCATAACGCATAACGCATAACGCATAACGCATAACGCATAACGCATTACGCATAACGCATAACGCATAACGCATAACGCATAACGCATAACGCATAACGCATAAGCATAACGCACAACGCATAACGCATAACGCATAACGCGTAACGCGTAACGCAAAACTCATAACGCATAACGCATAACGCATAACGCATAACGCATAACGCATAACGCATGACGCACAACGCATAACGCATAACGCATAACGCATAACGCATAACGCATAACGCATAACGCATAACGCATAACGCATAACGCATAACGCATAACGCATAACGCATAACGCATGACGCACAACGCATAACGCATAACGCATAACGCATAACGCATTACGCATAACGCATAACGCATAACGCATAACGCATAACGCATAACGCATAAGCATAACGCACAACGCATAACGCATAACGCATAACGCGTAACGCATAACGCGTAACGCGTAACGCAAAACTCATAACGCATAACGCATAACGCATAACGCATAACGCATAACGCATAACGCATAACGCATAACGCATAACGCATAACGCATAACGTATAAACCATAAGGCATAACGCATAGCCCATAACGCATAACGCATAACGCATAATGCAAAAGTCATAACGCATAACGCATAACGCATATCGCATAACGCATAACGCATAACGCATAACGCATAACGCATAAGCATAACGCATAACGCATAACGCATAACCCATAACGCATAACGCATAACGCGTAACGCGTAACGCAAAACTCATAACGCATAACGCATAACGCATAACGCATAACGCATAACGCATAACGCATAACGCATAACGCATAACGCATAACGCATAACGCATAACGTATAAACCATAAGGCATAACGCATAGCCCATAACGCATAACGCATAACGCATAATGCAAAAGTCATAACGCATAACGCATAACGCATAACGCATAACGCATAACGCATAACGCATAACGCATAACGCATAACGCATAACGCATAACGCATGACGCACAACGCATAACGCATAACGCATAACGCATAACGCATAACGCATAACGCATAACGCATAACGCATAACGCATAACGCATAACGCATAACGCATAACGCATAACGCATAACGCATAACGCATGACGCACAACGCATAACGCATAACGCATAACGCATAACGCATTACGCATAACGCATAACGCATAACGCATAACGCATAACGCATAACGCATAACGCATAAGCATAACGCACAACGCATAACGCATAACGCATAACGCGTAACGCGTAACGCAAAACTCATAACGCATAACGCATAACGCATAACGCATAACGCATAACGCATAACGCATGACGCACAACGCATAACGCATAACGCATAACGCATAACGCATAACGCATAACGCATAACGCATAACGCATAACGCATAACGCATAACGCATGACGCACAACGCATAACGCATAACGCATAACGCATAACGCATTACGCATAACGCATAACGCATAACGCATAACGCATAACGCATAACGCATAACGCATAAGCATAACGCACAACGCATAACGCATAACGCATAACGCGTAACGCATAACGCGTAACGCGTAACGCAAAACTCATAACGCATAACGCATAACGCATAACGCATAACGCATAACGCATAACGCATAACGCATAACGCATAACGCATAACGTATAAACCATAAGGCATAACGCATAGCCCATAACGCATAACGCATAACGCATAATGCAAAAGTCATAACGCATAACGCATAACGCATATCGCATAACGCATAACGCATAACGCATAACGCATAACGCATAAGCATAACGCATAACGCATAACGCATAACGCATAACGCATAACGCATAACGCGTAACGCGTAACGCAAAACTCATAACGCATAACGCATAACGCATAACGCATAACGCATAACGCATAACGCATAACGCATAACGCATAACGCATAACGCATAACGCATAACGCATAACGCATAACGCATAACGTATAAACCATAAGGCATAACGCATAGCCCATAACGCATAACGCATAACGCATAATGCAAAAGTCATAACGCATAACGCATAACGCATAACGCATAACGCATAACGCATAACGCATAACGCATAACGCATAACGCATAACGCATAACGCATAACGCATAACGCATAACGCATAACGCATAACGCATAACGCATAACGCATAACGCATAACGCATAACGCATAACGCATAACGCATAACGCATAACGCATAACGCATAACGCATAACGCATAACGCATAACGCATAACGCATAACGCATTACGCATAACGCATAACGCATAACGCATAAGGCATAAGCATAACGCATAACGCATAACGCATAACGCATAACGCATATCGCATAACGCATAACGCATAACGCGTAACGCGTAACGCAAAACTCATAACGCATAACGCATAACGCATAACGCATAACGCATAACGCATAACGCATAACGCATAACGCATAACGCATAACGCATAACGCATAACGCATAACGCATAACGCATAACGCATAACGCATAACGCATAACGCATAACGCATAACGCATAACGCATAACGCATAACGCATAACGCATAACGCATAACGCATAACGCATAACGCATAACGCATAACGCATAACGCATAACGCATAACGCATAACGCATAACGCATAACGCATAACGCATAACGCATAACGCATAACGCATAACGCATAACGCATAACGCATAACGCATAACGCATAACGCATAACGCATAACGCATAACGCATAACGCATAACGCATAACGCATAACGCATAACGCATAACGCATAACGCATAACGCATAACGCATAACGCATAACGCATAACGCATAACGCATAACGCATAACGCATAACGCATAACGCATGACGCACAACGCATAACGCATAACGCATAACGCATAACGCATAACGCATAACGCATAACGCATAACGCATAACGCATAACGCATAACGCATAACGCATGACGCACAACGCATAACGCATAACGCATAACGCATAACGCATTACGCATAACGCATAACGCATAACGCATAACGCATAACGCATAACGCATAACGCATAAGCATAACGCACAACGCATAACGCATAACGCATAACGCGTAACGCATAACGCGTAACGCGTAACGCAAAACTCATAACGCATAACGCATAACGCATAACGCATAACGCATAACGCATAACGCATAACGCATAACGCATAACGTATAAACCATAAGGCATAACGCATAGCCCATAACGCATAACGCATAACGCATAATGCAAAAGTCATAACGCATAACGCATAACGCATATCGCATAACGCATAACGCATAACGCATAACGCATAACGCATAAGCATAACGCATAACGCATAACGCATAACGCATAACGCATAACGCATAACGCGTAACGCGTAACGCAAAACTCATAACGCATAACGCATAACGCATAACGCATAACGCATAACGCATAACGCATAACGCATAACGCATAACGCATAACGCATAACGCATAACGTATAAACCATAAGGCATAACGCATAGCCTATAACGCATAACGCATAACGCATAATGCAAAAGTCATAACGCATAACGCATAACGCATAACGCATAACGCATAACGCATAACGCATAACGCATAACGCATAACGCATAACGCATAACGCATAACGCATAACGCATAACGCATAACGCATAACGCATAACGCATAACGCATAACGCATAACGCATAACGCATAACGCATAACGCATAACGCATAACGCATAACGCATAACGCATAACGCATAACGCATAACGCATAACGCATAACGCATAACGCATAACGCATAACGCATAACGCATAACGCATAACGCATAACGCATAACGCATAACGCATAACGCATAACGCATAACGCATAACGCATAACGCATAACGCATAACGCATAACGCATAACGCATAACGCATAACGCATAACGCATAACGCATAACGCATAACGCATAACGCATAACGCATAACGCATAACGCATGACGCACAACGCATAACGCATAACGCATAACGCATAACGCATAACGCATAACGCATAACGCATAACGCATAACGCATAAGGCATAAGCATAACGCATAACGCATAACGCATAACGCATAACGCATAACGCATAACGCATAACGCATAACGCATAACGCATAACGCATAACGCATGACGCACAACGCATAACGCATAACGCATAACGCATAACGCATAACGCATAACGCATAACGCATAACGCATAACGCATAACGCATAACGCATAACGCATAACGCATAACGCATAACGCATGACGCACAACGCATAACGCATAACGCATAACGCATAACGCATAACGCATTACGCATAACGCATAACGCATAACGCATAACGCATAACGCATAACGCATAACGCATAAGCATAACGCACAACGCATAACGCATAACGCATAACGCGTAACGCATAACGCGTAACGCGTAACGCAAAACTCATAACGCATAACGCATAACGCATAACGCATAACGCATAACGCATAACGCATAACGCATAACGCATAACGCATAACGCATAACGCATAACGCATAACGCATAACGCATAACGTATAAACCATAAGGCATAACGCATAGCCCATAACGCATAACGCATAACGCATAATGCAAAAGTCATAACGCATAACGCATAACGCATATCGCATAACGCATAACGCATAACGCATAACGCATAACGCATAACGCATAACGCATAACGCATAACGCATAACGCATAACGCATGACGCACAACGCATAACGCATAACGCATAACGCATAACGCATAACGCATAACGCATAACGCATAACGCATAACGCATAACGCATAACGCATAACGCATAACGCATAACGCATAACGCATAACGCATGACGCACAACGCATAACGCATAACGCATAACGCATAACGCATTACGCATAACGCATAACGCATAACGCATAACGCATAACGCATAACGCATAACGCATAAGCATAACGCACAACGCATAACGCATAACGCATAACGCGTAACGCATAACGCGTAACGCGTAACGCAAAACTCATAACGCATAACGCATAACGCATAACGCATAACGCATAACGCATAACGCATAACGCATAACGCATAACGCATAACGTATAAACCATAAGGCATAACGCATAGCCCATAACGCATAACGCATAACGCATAATGCAAAAGTCATAACGCATAACGCATAACGCATATCGCATAACGCATAACGCATAACGCATAACGCATAACGCATAAGCATAACGCATAACGCATAACGCATAACGCATAACGCATAACGCATAACGCATAACGCATAACGCATAACGCATAACGCATAACGCATAACGCATAACGCATAACGCATAACGCATAACGCATAACGCATAACGCATAACGCATAACGCATAACGCATAACGCATAACGCATAACGCATAACGCATAACGCATAACGCATAACGCATAACGCATAACGCATAACGCATAACGCATAACGCATAACGCATAACGCATAACGCATAACGCATAACGCATAACGCATAACGCATAACGCATGACGCACAACGCATAACGCATAACGCATAACGCATAACGCATAACGCATAACGCATAACGCATAACGCATAACGCATAACGCATAACGCATAACGCATAACGCATAACGCATAACGCATAACGCATAACGCATAACGCATAACGCATAACGCATAACGCATAACGCATAACGCATAACGCATAACGCATAACGCATAACGCATAACGCATAACGCATAACGCATAACGCATAACGCATAACGCATAACGCATAACGCATAACGCATAACGCATAACGCATAACGCATAACGCATAACGCATAACGCATAACGCATAACGCATAACGCATAACGCATAACGCATAACGCATAACGCATAACGCATAACGCATAACGCATAACGCATAACGCATAACGCATAACGCATAACGCATAACGCATGACGCACAACGCATAACGCATAACGCATAACGCATAACGCATAACGCATAACGCATAACGCATAACGCATAACGCATAACGCATAACGCATAACGCATGACGCACAACGCATAACGCATAACGCATAACGCATAACGCATTACGCATAACGCATAACGCATAACGCATAACGCATAAGCATAACGCACAACGCATAACGCATAACGCATAACGCGTAACGCATAACGCGTAACGCGTAACGCAAAACTCATAACGCATAACGCATAACGCATAACGCATAACGCATAACGCATAACGCATAACGCATAACGTATAAACCATAAGGCATAACGCATAGCCCATAACGCATAACGCATAACGCATAATGCAAAAGTCATAACGCATAACGCATAACGCATATCGCATAACGCATAACGCATAACGCATAACGCATAACGCATAAGCATAACGCATAACGCATAACGCATAACGCATAACGCATAACGCATAACGCGTAACGCGTAACGCAAAACTCATAACGCATAACGCATAACGCATAACGCATAACGCATAACGCATAAGCATAACGCATAACGCATAACGCATAACGCATAACGCATAACGCATAACGCATAACGCATAACGTATAAACCATAAGGCATAACGCATAGCCCATAACGCATAACGCATAACGCATAATGCAAAAGTCATAACGCATAACGCATAACGCATAACGCATAACGCATAACGCATAACGCATAACGCATAACGCATAACGCATAACGCATAACGCATAACGCATAACGCATAACGCATAACGCATAACGCATAACGCATAACGCATAACGCATAACGCATAACGCATAACGCATTACGCATAACGCATAACGCATAACGCATAAGGCATAAGCATAACGCATAACGCATAACGCATAACGCATAACGCATAACGCATAACGCATAACGCATAACGCGTAACGCGTAACGCAAAACTCATAACGCATAACGCATAACGCATAACGCATAACGCATAACGCATAACGCATAACGCATAACGCATAACGCATAACGCATAACGCATAACGCATAACGCATAACGCATCACGCATAACGCATAACGCATAACGCATAACGCATAACGCATAACGCATGACGCACAACGCATAACGCATAACGCATAACGCATAACGCATAACGCATAACGCATAACGCATAACGCATAACGCATAAGGCATAAGCATAACGCATAACGCATAACGCATAACGCATAACGCATAACGCATAACGCATAACGCATAACGCATAACGCATGACGCACAACGCATAACGCATAACGCATAACGCATAACGCATAACGCATAACGCATAACGCATAACGCATAACGCATAACGCATAACGCATAACGCATAACGCATAACGCATAACGCATAACGCATAACGCATAACGCATGACGCACAACGCATAACGCATAACGCATAACGCATAACGCATTACGCATAACGCATAACGCATAACGCATAACGCATAACGCATAACGCATAACGCATAACGCATAAGCATAACGCACAACGCATAACGCATAACGCATAACGCGTAACGCATAACGCGTAACGCGTAACGCAAAACTCATAACGCATAACGCATAACGCATAACGCATAACGCATAACGCATAACGCATAACGCATAACGCATAACGCATAACGCATAACGCATAACGCATAACGCATAACGCATAACGCATAACGTATAAACCATAAGGCATAACGCATAGCCCATAACGCATAACGCATAACGCATAATGCAAAAGTCATAACGCATAACGCATAACGCATATCGCATAACGCATAACGCATAACGCATAACGCATAACGCATAAGCATAACGCATAACGCATAACGCATAACGCATAACGCATAACGCATAACGCGTAACGCGTAACGCAAAACTCATAACGCATAACGCATAACGCATAACGCATAACGCATAACGCATAACGCATAACGCATAACGCATAACGCATAACGCATAACGCATAACGTATAAACCATAAGGCATAACGCATAGCCCATAACGCATAACGCATAACGCATAACGCATAACGCATAACGCATAACGCATAACGCATAACGCATAACGCATAACGCATAACGCATAACGCATAACGCATAACGCATAACGCATAACGCATAACGCATAACGCATAACGCATAACGCATAACGCATAACGCATAACGCATAACGCATAACGCATAACGCATAACGCATAACGCATAACGCATAACGCATAACGCATAACGCATAACGCATAACGCATAACGCATAACGCATAACGCATAACGCATAACGCATAACGCATAACGCATAACGCATAACGCATAACGCATGACGCACAACGCATAACGCATAACGCATAACGCATAACGCATAACGCATAACGCATAACGCATAACGCATAACGCATAACGCATAAGCATAACGCACAACGCATAACGCATAACGCATAACGCATAACGCGTAACGCATAACGCGTAACGCGTAACGCAAAACTCATAACGCATAACGCATAACGCATAACGCATAACGCATAACGCATAACGCATAACGCATAACGCATAACGCATAACGCATAACGCATAACGCATAACGCATAACGCATAACGCATAACGCATAACGCATAACGTATAAACCATAAGGCATAACGCATAGCCCATAACGCATAACGCATAACGCATAATGCAAAAGTCATAACGCATAACGCATAACGCATATCGCATAACGCATAACGCATAACGCATAACGCATAACGCATAACGCATAACGCATAACGCATAACGCATAACGCATGACGCACAACGCATAACGCATAACGCATAACGCATAACGCATAACGCATAACGCATAACGCATAACGCATAACGCATAACGCATAACGCATAACGCATAACGCATAACGCATAACGCATAACGTATAAACCATAAGGCATAACGCATAGCCCATAACGCATAACGCATAACGCATAATGCAAAAGTCATAACGCATAACGCATAACGCATATCGCATAACGCATAACGCATAACGCATAACGCATAACGCATAAGCATAACGCATAACGCATAACGCATAACGCATAACGCATAACGCATAACGCGTAACGCGTAACGCAAAACTCATAACGCATAACGCATAACGCATAACGCATAACGCATAACGCATAACGCATAACGCATAACGCATAACGCATAACGTATAAACCATAAGGCATAACGCATAGCCCATAACGCATAACGCATAACGCATAATGCAAAAGTCATAACGCATAACGCATAACGCATAACGCATAACGCATAACGCATAACGCATAACGCATAACGCATAACGCATAACGCATAACGCATAACGCATAACGCATAACGCATAACGCATAACGCATAACGCATAACGCATAACGCATAACGCATAACGCATAACGCATAACGCATAACGCATAACGCATAACGCATAACGCATAACGCATAACGCATAACGCATTACGCATAACGCATAACGCATAACGCATAAGGCATAAGCATAACGCATAACGCATAACGCATAACGCATAACGCATAACGCGTAACGCGTAACGCAAAACTCATAACGCATAACGCATAACGCATAACGCATAACGCATAACGCATAACGCATAACGCATAACGCATAACGCATAACGCATAACGCATAACGCATAACGCATAACGCATAACGCATAACGCATAACGCATAACGCATAACGCATAACGCATAACGCATAACGCATAACGCATAACGCATAACGCATAACGCATAACGCATAACGCATGACGCACAACGCATAACGCATAACGCATAACGCATAACGCATAACGCATAACGCATAACGCATAACGCATTACGCATAACGCATGACGCATAACGCATAACGCATAACGCATAACGCATAACGCATAACGCATATCGCATAACGCGTAACGCGTAACGCAAAACTCATAACGCATAACGCATAACGCATAACGCATAACGCATAACGCATAACGCATAACGCATAACGCATAACGCATAACGCATAACGTATAAACCATAAGGCATAACGCATAGCCCATAACGCATAACGCATAACGCATAATGCAAAAGTCATAACGCATAACGCATAACGCATAACGCATAACGCATAACGCATAACGCATAACGCATAACGCATAACGCATAACGCATAACGCATAACGCATAACGCATAACGCATAACGCATAACGCATAACGCATAACGCATAACGCATAACGCATAACGCATAACGCATAACGCATAACGCATAACGCATAACGCATAACGCATAACGCATAACGCATAACGCATAACGCATAACGCATAACGCATAACGCATAACGCATAACGCATAACGCATAACGCATGACGCACAACGCATAACGCATAACGCATAACGCATAACGCATAACGCATAACGCATAACGCATAACGCATAACGCATAAGGCATAAGCATAACGCATAACGCATAACGCATAACGCATAACGCATAACGCATAACGCATAACGCATAACGCATAACGCATAACGCATAACGCATAACGCATGACGCACAACGCATAACGCATAACGCATAACGCATAACGCATAACGCATAACGCATAACGCATAACGCATAACGCATAACGCATAACGCATAACGCATAACGCATAACGCATAACGCATAACGCATAACGCATGACGCACAACGCATAACGCATAACGCATAACGCATAACGCATAACGCATAACGCATAACGCATAACGCATAACGCATAACGCATAACGCATAACGCATAACGCATAACGCATAACGCATGACGCACAACGCATAACGCATAACGCATAACGCATAACGCATAACGCATAACGCATAACGCATAACGCATAACGCATAACGCATAACGCATAACGCATAACGCATAACGCATAACGCATAACGCATAACGCATAACGCATAACGCATAACGCATAACGCATAACGCATAAGCATAACGCATAACGCATAACGCGTAACGCGTAACGCAAAACTCATAACGCATAACGCATAACGCATAACGCATAACGCATAACGCATAACGCATAACGCATAACGCATAACGCATAACGCATAACGCATAACGCATAACGCATAACGCATAACGCATAACGCATAACGCATAACGCATAACGCATAACGCATAACGTATAAACCATAAGGCATAACGCATAGCCCATAACGCATAACGCATAACGCATAATGCAAAAGTCATAACGCATAACGCATAACGCATAACGCATAACGCATAACGCATAACGCATAACGCATAACGCATAACGCATAACGCATAACGCATAACGCATAACGCATAACGCATAACGCATAACGCATTACGCATAACGCATAACGCATAACGCATAACGCATAACGCATAACGCATAAGGCATAAGCATAACGCATAACGCATAACGCATAACGCATAACGCATAACGCATAACGCATAACGCATAACGCATAACGCATAACGTATAAACCATAAGGCATAACGCATAGCCCATAACGCATAACGCATAACGCATAATGCAAAAGTCATAACGCATAACGCATAACGCATAACGCATAACGCATAACGCATAACGCATAACGCATAACGCATAACGCATAACGCATAACGCATAACGCATAACGCATAACGCATAACGCATAACGCATAACGCATAACGCATAACGCATAACGCATAACGCATAACGCATAACGCATAACGCATAACGCATAACGCATAACGCATAACGCATAACGCATAACGCATAACGCATAACGCATAACGCATAACGCATAACGCATAACGCATAACGCATAACGCATAACGCATAACGCATAACGCATAACGCATAACGCATAACGCATAACGCATAACGCATAACGCATAACGCATAACGCATAACGCATAACGCATAACGCATAACGCATAACGCATAACGTATAAACCATAAGGCATAACGCATAGCCCATAACGCATAACGCATAACGCATAACGCATAATGCAAAAGTCATAACGCATAACGCATAACGCATAACGCATAACGCATAACGCATAACGCATAACGCATAACGCATAACGCATAACGCATAACGCATAAGGCATAAGCATAACGCATAACGCATAACGCATAACGCATAACGCATAACGCGTAACGCGTAACGCAAAACTCATAACGCATAACGCATAACGCATAACGCATAACGCATAACGCATAACGCATAACGCATAACGCATAACGCATAACGCATAACGCATAACGCATAACGCATAACGCATAACGCATAACGCATAACGCATAACGCATAACGCATAACGCATAACGCATAACGCATAACGCATAACGCATAACGTATAAACCATAAGGCATAACGCATAGCCCATAACGCATAACGCGTAACGCGTAACGCAAAACTCATAACGCATAACGCATAACGCATAACGCATAACGCATAACGCATAACGCATAACGCATAACGCATAACGCATAACGCATAACGCATAACGCATAACGCATAACGCATAACGCATAACGCATAACGCATAACGCATAACGCATAACGCATAACGTATAAACCATAAGGCATAACGCATAGCCCATAACGCATAACGCATAACGCATAACGCATAACGCATAACGCATAACGCATAACGCATAACGCATAACGCATAACGCATAACGCATAACGCATAACGCATAACGCATAACGCATAACGCATAACGCATAACGCATAACGCATAACGCATAACGCATAACGCATAACGCATAACGCATAACGCATAACGC
This sequence comes from Lasioglossum baleicum, assembly GCF_051020765.1. Lineage (NCBI taxonomy): Eukaryota > Metazoa > Arthropoda > Insecta > Hymenoptera > Halictidae > Lasioglossum > Lasioglossum baleicum. Next base: position 17,982 of record NW_027469297.1, on the reverse strand, counting down.
ATAACGCATAACGCATAACGCATAACGCATAACGCATAACGCATAACGCATAACGCATAACGCATAACGCATAACGCATAACGCATAACGCAAAAGTCATAACGCATAACGCATAACGCATAACGCATAACGCATAACGCATAACGCATAACGCATAACGCATAACGCATAACGCATAACGCATAACGCATAACGCATAACGCATAACGCATAACGCATAACGCATAACGCATAACGCATAACGCATAACGCATAACGCATAACGCATAACGCATAACGCATAACGCATAACGCATAACGCATAACGCATAACGCATAACGCATAACGCATAACGCATAACGCATAACGCATAACGCATAACGCATAACGCATAACGCATAACGCATAACGCATAACGCATAACGCATAACGCATAACGCATAACGCATAACGCATAACGCATAACGCATAACGCATAACGCATAACGCATAACGCATAACGCATAACGCATAACGCATAACGCATAACGCATAACGCATAACGCATAACGCATAACGCATAACGCATAACGCATAACGCATAACGCATAACGCATAACGCATAACGCATAACGCATAACGCATAACGCATAACGCATAACGCATAACGCATAACGCATAACGCATAACGCATAACGCATAACGCATAACGCATAACGCATAACGCATAACGCATAACGCATAACGCATAACGCATAACGCATAACGCATAACGCATAACGCATAACGCATAACGCATAACGTATAAACCATAAGGCATAACGCATAGCCCATAACGCATAACGCATAACGCATAACGCATAATGCAAAAGTCATAACGCATAACGCATAACGCATAACGCATAACGCATAACGCATAACGCATAACGCATAACGCATAACGCATAACGCATAACGCATAACGCATAACGCATAACGCATAACGCATAACGCATAACGCATAACGCATAACGCATAACGCATAACGCATAACGCATAACGTATAAACCATAAGGCATAACGCATAGCCCATAACGCATAACGCGTAACGCGTAACGCAAAACTCATAACGCATAACGCATAACGCATAACGCATAACGCATAACGCATAACGCATAACGCATAACGCATAACGCATAACGCATAACGCATAACGCATAACGCATAACGCATAACGCATAACGCATAACGCATAACGCATAACGTATAAACCATAAGGCATAACGCATAGCCCATAACGCATAACGCATAACGCATAACGCATAACGCATAACGCATAACGCATAACGCATAACGCATAACGCATAACGCATAACGCATAACGCATAACGCATAACGCATAACGCATAACGCATAACGCATAACGCATAACGCATAACGCATAACGCATAACGCATAACGCATAACGCATAACGCATAACGCATAACGCATAACGCATAACGCATAACGCATAACGCATAACGCATAACGCATAACGCATAACGCATAACGCATAACGCATAACGCAAAAGTCATAACGCATAACGCATAACGCATAACGCATAACGCATAACGCATAACGCATAACGCATAACGCATAACGCATAACGCATAACGCATAACGCATAACGCATAACGCATAACGCATAACGCATAACGCATAACGCATAACGCATAACGCATAACGCATAACGCATAACGCATAACGCATAACGCATAACGCATAACGCATAACGCATAACGCATAACGCATAACGCATAACGCATAACGCATAACGCATAACGCATAACGCATAACGCATAACGCATAACGCATAACGCATAACGCATAACGCATAACGCATAACGCATAACGCATAACGCATAACGCATAACGCATAACGCATAACGCATAACGCATAACGCATAACGCATAACGCATAACGCATAACGCATAACGCATAACGCATAACGCATAACGCATAACGCATAACGCATAACGCATAACGCATAACGCATAACGCATAACGCATAACGCATAACGCATAACGCATAACGCATAACGCATAACGCATAACGCATAACGCATAACGCATAACGCATAACGCATAACGCATAACGCATAACGCATAACGCATGACGCACAACGCATAACGCATAACGCATAACGCATAACGCATAACGCATAACGCATAACGCATAACGCATAACGCATAACGCATAACGCATAACGCATGACGCACAACGCATAACGCATAACGCATAACGCATAACGCATTACGCATAACGCATTACGCATAACGCATAACGCATAACGCATAACGCATAACGCATAACGCATAACGCATAAGCATAACGCATAACCCATAACGCGTAACGCGTAACGCGTAACGCAAAACTCATAACGCATAACGCATAACGCATAACGCATAACGCATAACGCATAACGCATAACGCATAACGCATAACGCATAACGCATAACGCATAACGCATAACGCATAACGCATAACGCATAACGCATAACGCATAACGCATAACGCATAACGCATAACGCATAACGCATAACGCATAACGCATAACGTATAAACCATAAGGCATAACGCATAACGCATAACGCATAACGCATAACGCATAACGCATAACGCATAACGCATAACGCATAACGCATAACGCATAACGCATAACGCATAACGCATGACGCACAACGCATAACGCATAACGCATAACGCATAACGCATAACGCATAACGCATAACGCATAACGCATAACGCATTACGCATAACGCATGACGCATAACGCATAACGCATAACGCATAACGCATAACGCATAACGCATATCGCATAACGCGTAACGCGTAACGCAAAACTCATAACGCATAACGCATAACGCATAACGCATAACGCATAACGCATAACGCATAACGCATAACGCATAACGCATAACGCATAACGCATAACGCATAACGCATAACGCATAACGCATAACGCATAACGCATAACGCATAACGCATAACGCATAACGCATCACGCATAACGCATAACGCATAACGCATAACGCATAACGCATAACGCATAACGCATAACGCATGACGCACAACGCATAACGCATAACGCATAACGCATAACGCATTACGCATAACGCATAACGCATAACGCATAACGCATAACGCATAACGCATAACGCATAAGCATAACGCACAACGCATAACGCATAACGCATAACGCGTAACGCATAACGCGTAACGCGTAACGCGTAACGCGTAACGCAAAACTCATAACGCATAACGCATAACGCATAACGCATAACGCATAACGCATAACGCATAACGCATAACGCATAACGCATAACGCATAACGCATAACGCATAACGTATAAACCATAAGGCATAACGCATAGCCCATAACGCATAACGCATAACGCATAATGCAAAAGTCATAACGCATAACGCATAACGCATATCGCATAACGCATAACGCATAACGCATAACGCATAACGCATAACGCATAACGCATAAGCATAACGCATAACGCATAACGCATAACGCATAACGCATAACGCGTAACGCGTAACGCGTAACGCAAAACTCATAACGCATAACGCATAACGCATAACGCATAACGCATAACGCATAACGCATAACGCATAACGCATAACGCATAACGCATAACGCATAACGTATAAACCATAAGGCATAACGCATAGCCCATAACGCATAACGCATAACGCATAACGCATAACGCATAACGCATAACGCATAACGCATAACGCATAACGCATAAGGCATAAGCATAACGCATAACGCATAACGCATAACGCATAACGCATAACGCATAACGCATAACGCATAACGCATAACGCATAACGCATAACGCATAACGCATAACGCATAACGCATAACGCATAACGCATAACGCATTACGCATAACGCATAACGCATAACGCATAACGCATAACGCATAAGGCATAAGCATAACGCATAACGCATAACGCATAACGCATAACGCATAACGCATAACGCATAACGCATAACGCATAACGCGTAACGCGTAACGCAAAACTCATAACGCATAACGCATAACGCATAACGCATAACGCATAACGCATAACGCATAACGCATAACGCATAACGCATAACGCATAACGCATAACGCATAACGCATAACGCATAACGCATAACGCATAACGCATAACGCATAACGCATAACGCATAACGCATAACGCATAACGCATAACGCATAACGCATAACGCATAACGCATAACGCATAACGCATAACGCATAACGCATAACGCATAACGCATAACGCATAACGCATAACGCATAACGCATAACGCATAACGCATAACGCATAACGCATAACGCATAACGCATAACGTATAAACCATAAGGCATAACGCATAGCCCATAACGCATAACGCATAACGCATAACGCATAATGCAAAAGTCATAACGCATAACGCATAACGCATAACGCATAACGCATAACGCATAACGCATAACGCATAACGCATAACGCATAAGGCATAAGCATAACGCATAACGCATAACGCATAACGCATAACGCATAACGCGTAACGCGTAACGCAAAACTCATAACGCATAACGCATAACGCATAACGCATAACGCATAACGCATAACGCATAACGCATAACGCATAACGCATAACGCATAACGCATAACGCATAACGCATAACGCATAACGCATAACGCATAACGCATAACGTATAAACCATAAGGCATAACGCATAGCCCATAACGCATAACGCATAACGCATAACGCATAACGCATAACGCATAACGCATAACGCATAACGCATAACGCATAACGCATAACGCATAACGCATAACGCATAACGCATAACGCATAACGCATAACGCATAACGCATAACGCATAACGCATAACGCATAACGCATAACGCATAACGCATAACGCATAACGCATAACGCATAACGCATAACGCATAACGCATAACGCATAACGCATAACGCATAACGCATAACGCATAACGCATAACGCATAACGCATAACGCATAACGCATAACGCATAACGCATAACGCATAACGCATAACGCATAACGCATAACGCATAACGCATAACGCATAACGCATAACGCATAACGCATAACGCATGACGCACAACGCATAACGCATAACGCATAACGCATAACGCATTACGCATAACGCATAACGCATAACGCATAACGCATAAGCATAACGCACAACGCATAACGCATAACGCGTAACGCATAACGCGTAACGCGTAACGCAAAACTCATAACGCATAACGCATAACGCATAACGCATAACGCATAACGCATAACGCATAACGCATAACGCATAACGCATAACGCATAACGCATAACGTATAAACCATAAGGCATAACGCATAGCCCATAACGCATAACGCATAACGCATAATGCAAAAGTCATAACGCATAACGCATAACGCATATCGCATAACGCATAACGCATAACGCATAACGCATAACGCATAAGCATAACGCATAACGCATAACGCATAACGCATAACGCATAACGCATAACGCGTAACGCGTAACGCAAAACTCATAACGCATAACGCATAACGCATAACGCATAACGCATAACGCATAACGCATAACGCATAACGCATAACGCATAACGCATAACGCATAACGCATAACGCATAACGTATAAACCATAAGGCATAACGCATAGCCCATAACGCATAACGCATAACGCATAATGCAAAAGTCATAACGCATAACGCATAACGCATAACGCATAACGCATAACGCATAACGCATAACGCATAACGCATAACGCATAACGCATAACGCATAACGCATAACGCATAACGCATTACGCATAACGCATAACGCATAACGCATAACGCATAACGCATAAGGCATAAGCATAACGCATAACGCATAACGCATAACGCATAACGCATAACGCATAACGCATAACGCATAACGCATAACGCGTAACGCGTAACGCAAAACTCATAACGCATAACGCATAACGCATAACGCATAACGCATAACGCATAACGCATAACGCATAACGCATAACGCATAACGCATAACGCATAACGCATAACGCATAACGCATAACGCATAACGCATAACGCATAACGCATAACGCATAACGCATAACGCATAACGCATGACGCACAACGCATAACGCATAACGCATAACGCATAACGCATAACGCATAACGCATAACGCATAACGCATTACGCATAACGCATGACGCATAACGCATAACGCATAACGCATAACGCATAACGCATATCGCATAACGCGTAACGCGTAACGCAAAACTCATAACGCATAACGCATAACGCATAACGCATAACGCATAACGCATAACGCATAACGCATAACGCATAACGCATAACGCATAACGCATAACGCATAACGCATCACGCATAACGCATAACGCATAACGCATAACGCATCACGCATAACGCATAACGCATAACGCATAACGCATAACGCATAACGCATAACGCATAACGCATAACGCATTACGCATAACGCATGACGCATAACGCATAACGCATAACGCATAACGCATAACGCATAACGCATATCGCATAACGCGTAACGCGTAACGCAAAACTCATAACGCATAACGCATAACGCATAACGCATAACGCATAACGCATAACGCATAACGCATAACGCATAACGCATGACGCACAACGCATAACGCATAACGCATAACGCATAACGCATAACGCATAACGCATAACGCATAACGCATAACGCATTACGCATAACGCATGACGCATAACGCATAACGCATAACGCATAACGCATAACGCATAACGCATAACGCATATCGCATAACGCGTAACGCGTAACGCAAAACTCATAACGCATAACGCATAACGCATAACGCATGACGCACAACGCATAACGCATAACGCATAACGCATAACGCATTACGCATAACGCATAACGCATAACGCATAACGCATAACGCATAACGCATAACGCATAACGCATAACGCATAACGCATAACGCATAACGCATAACGCATAACGCATAACGCATAACGCATGACGCACAACGCATAACGCATAACGCATAACGCATAACGCATAACGCATAACGCATAACGCATATCGCATAACGCGTAACGCGTAACGCAAAACTCATAACGCATAACGCATAACGCATAACGCATAACGCATAACGCATAACGCATAACGCATAACGCATAACGCATAACGCATAACGCATAACGCATAACGCATAACGCATAACGCATAACGCATAACGCATAACGCATAACGCATGACGCACAACGCATAACGCATAACGCATAACGCATAACGCATAACGCATAACGCATAACGCATAACGCATAACGCATTACGCATAACGCATGACGCATAACGCATAACGCATAACGCATAACGTATAACGCATAACGCATATCGCATAACGCGTAACGCGTAACGCAAAACTCATAACGCATAACGCATAACGCATAACGCATAACGCATAACGCATAACGCATAACGCATAACGCATAACGCATAACGCATAACGCATAACGCATAACGCATAAGGCATAAGCATAACGCATAACGCATAACGCATAACGCATAACGCATAACGCATAACGCATAACGCATGACGCACAACGCATAACGCATAACGCATAACGCATAACGCATAACGCATAACGCATAACGCATAACGCATAACGCATTACGCATAACGCATGACGCATAACGCATAACGCATAACGCATAACGCATAACGCATAAGGCATAAGCATAACGCATAACGCATAACGCATAACGCATAACGCATAACGCATAACGCATAACGCGTAACGCGTAACGCAAAACTCATAACGCATAACGCATAACGCATAACGCATAACGCATAACGCATAACGCATAACGCATAACGCATAACGCATAACGCATAACGCATAACGCATAACGCATAACGCATAACGCATAACGCATAACGCATAACGCATAACGCATAAGGCATAAGCATAACGCATAACGCATAACGCATAACGCATAACGCATAACGCATAACGCATAACGCGTAACGCGTAACGCAAAACTCATAACGCATAACGCATAACGCATAACGCATAACGCATAACGCATAACGCATAACGCATAACGCATAACGCATAACGCATAACGCATAACGCATAACGCATAACGCATAACGCATAACGCATAACGCATAACGCATGACGCACAACGCATAACGCATAACGCATAACGCATAACGCATAACGCATAACGCATAACGCATAACGCATAACGCATAACGCATAACGCATAACGCATAACGCATAACGCATAACGCATAACGCATAACGCATAACGCATAACGCATAACGCATAACGCATCACGCATAACGCATAACGCATAACGCATAACGCATAACGCATAACGCATAACGCATAACGCATAACGCATAAGGCATAAGCATAACGCATAACGCATAACGCATAACGCATAACGCATAACGCATAACGCATAACGCATAACGCGTAACGCGTAACGCAAAACTCATAACGCATAACGCATAACGCATAACGCATAACGCATAACGCATAACGCATAACGCATAACGCATAACGCATAACGCATAACGCATAACGCATAACGCATAACGCATAACGCATAACGCATAACGCATAACGCATAACGCATAACGCATAACGCATAACGCATAACGCATAACGCATAACGCATAACGCATAACGCATAACGCATAACGCATGACGCACAACGCATAACGCATAACGCATAACGCATAACGCATAACGCATAACGCATAACGCATAACGCATTACGCATAACGCATGACGCATAACGCATAACGCATAACGCATAACGCATAACGCATAACGCATATCGCATAACGCGTAACGCGTAACGCAAAACTCATAACGCATAACGCATAACGCATAACGCATAACGCATAACGCATAACGCATAACGCATAACGCATAACGCATAACGCATAACGCATAACGCATCACGCATAACGCATAACGCATAACGCATAACGCATAACGCATAACGCATAACGCATAACGCATAACGCATAACGCATAACGCATAACGCATAACGTATAAACCATAAGGCATAACGCATAGCCCATAACGCATAACGCATAACGCATAATGCAAAAGTCATAACGCATAACGCATAACGCATAACGCATAACGCATAACGCATAACGCATAACGCATAACGCATAACGCATAACGCATAACGCATAACGCATAACGCATAACGCATAACGCATAACGCATAACGCATAACGCATAACGCATAACGCATAACGCATAACGCATAACGCATAACGCATAACGCATAACGCATAACGCATAACGCATAACGCATAACGCATTACGCATAACGCATAACGCATAACGCATAACGCATAACGCATAACGCATAACGCATAACGCATAACGCATAACGCATAACGCATAACGCATAACGCATAACGCATAACGCATAACGCATAACGCATAACGCATAACGCATAACGCATAACGCATAACGCATAACGCATAACGCATAACGCATAACGCATAACGCATAACGCGTAACGCGTAACGCAAAACTCATAACGCATAACGCATAACGCATAACGCATAACGCATAACGCATAACGCATAACGCATAACGCATAACGCATAACGCATAACGCATAACGCATAACGCATAACGCATAACGCATAACGCATAACGCATAACGCATAACGCATAACGCATAACGCATAACGCATAACGCATAACGCATAACGCATAACGCATAACGCATAACGCATAACGCATAACGCATAACGCATAACGCATAACGCATAACGCATGACGCACAACGCATAACGCATAACGCATAACGCATAACGCATAACGCATAACGCATAACGCATAACGCATTACGCATAACGCATGACGCATAACGCATAACGCATAACGCATAACGCATAACGCATAACGCATAACGCATATCGCATAACGCGTAACGCGTAACGCAAAACTCATAACGCATAACGCATAACGCATAACGCATAACGCATAACGCATAACGCATAACGCATAACGCATAACGCATAACGCATAACGCATAACGCATAACGCATAACGCATAACGCATAACGCATAACGCATAACGCATAACGCATAATGCATCACGCATAACGCATAACGCATAACGCATAACGCATAACGCATAACGCATAACGCATAACGCATAACGCATAACGCATAACGCATAACGCAAAACGCATAACGCATAACGCATAACGCATAACGCATAACGCATAAGGCATAAGCATAACGCATAACGCATAACGCATAACGCATAACGCATAACGCATAACGCATAACGCGTAACGCGTAACGCAAAACTCATAACGCATAACGCATAACGCATAACGCATAACGCATAACGCATAACGCATAACGCATAACGCATAACGCATAACGCATAACGCATAACGCATAACGCATAACGCATAACGCATGACGCACAACGCATAACGCATAACGCATAACGCATAACGCATAACGCATAACGCATAACGCATTACGCATAACGCATGACGCATAACGCATAACGCATAACGCATAACGCATAACGTATAAACCATAAGGCATAACGCATAGCCCATAACGCATAACGCATAACGCATAATGCAAAAGTCATAACGCATAACGCATAACGCATAACGCATAACGCATAACGCATAACGCATAACGCATAACGCATAACGCATAACGCATAACGCATAACGCATAACGCATAACGCATAACGCATAACGCATAACGCATAACGCATAACGCATAACGCATAACGCATAACGCATAACGCATAACGCATAACGCATAACGCATAACGCATAACGCATAACGCATAACGCATAACGCATAACGCATTACGCATAACGCATAACGCATAACGCATAACGCATAACGCATAAGGCATAAGCATAACGCATAACGCATAACGCATAACGCATAACGCATAACGCATAACGCATAACGCATAACGCATAACGCATAACGCATAACGCATAACGCATAACGCATAACGCATAACGCATAACGCATAACGCATTACGCATAACGCATAACGCATAACGCATAACGCATAACGCATAACGCATAACGCATAACGCATAACGCATAACGCATAACGCGTAACGCGTAACGCAAAACTCATAACGCATAACGCATAACGCATAACGCATAACGCATAACGCATAACGCATAACGCATAACGCATAACGCATAACGCATAACGCATAACGCATAACGCATAACGCATAACGCATAACGCATAACGCATAACGCATAACGCATGACGCACAACGCATAACGCATAACGCATAACGCATAACGCATAACGCATAACGCATAACGCATAACGCATTACGCATAACGCATGACGCATAACGCATAACGCATAACGCATAACGCATAACGCATAACGCATAACGCATATCGCATAACGCGTAACGCGTAACGCAAAACTCATAACGCATAACGCATAACGCATAACGCATAACGCATAACGCATAACGCATAACGCATAACGCATAACGCATAACGCATAACGCATAACGCATAACGCATAACGCATAACGCATAACGCATAACGCATAACGCATAACGCATAACGCATAACGCATCACGCATAACGCATAACGCATAACGCATAACGCATAACGCATAACGCATAACGCATAACGCATAACGCATGACGCACAACGCATAACGCATGACGCACAACGCATAACGCATAACGCATAACGCATAACGCATTACGCATAACGCATAACGCATAACGCATAACGCATAACGCATAACGCATAACGCATAACGCATAACGCATAACGCATAACGCATAACGCATAACGCATCACGCATAACGCATAACGCATAACGCATAACGCATAACGCATAACGCATAACGCATAACGCATAACGCATGACGCACAACGCATAACGCATAACGCATAACGCATAACGCATTACGCATAACGCATAACGCATAACGCATAACGCATAACGCATAACGCATAACGCATAACGCATAACGCATAACGCATAACGCATAACGCATAACGCATAACGCATAACGCATAACGCATAACGCATAAGGCATAAGCATAACGCATAACGCATAACGCATAACGCATAACGCATAACGCATAACGCATAACGCATAACGCATAACGCATAACGCATAACGCATAACGCATAACGCATAACGCATAACGCATAACGCATTACGCATAACGCATAACGCATAACGCATAACGCATAACGCATAACGCATAACGCATAAGGCATAAGCATAACGCATAACGCATAACGCATAACGCATAACGCATAACGCATAACGCATAACGCATAACGCGTAACGCGTAACGCAAAACTCATAACGCATAACGCATAACGCATAACGCATAACGCATAACGCATAACGCATAACGCATAACGCATAACGCATAACGCATAACGCATAACGCATAACGCATAACGCATAACGCATAACGCATAACGCATAACGCATAACGCATAACGCATAACGCATAACGCATAACGCATAACGCATAACGCATAACGCATGACGCACAACGCATAACGCATAACGCATAACGCATAACGCATAACGCATAACGCATAACGCGTAACGCATTACGCATAACGCATGACGCATAACGCATAACGCATAACGCATAACGCATAACGCATAACGCATATCGCATAACGCGTAACGCGTAACGCAAAACTCATAACGCATAACGCATAACGCATAACGCATAACGCATAACGCATAACGCATAACGCATAACGCATAACGCATAACGCATAACGCATAACGCATAACGCATAACGCATAACGCATAACGCATAACGCATAACGCATAACGCATAACGCATCACGCATAACGCATAACGCATAACGCATAACGCATAACGCATAACGCATAACGCATAACGCATGACGCACAACGCATAACGCATAACGCATAACGCATAACGCATTACGCATAACGCATAACGCATAACGCATAACGCATAACGCATAACGCATAACGCATAACGCATAAGCATAACGCACAACGCATAACGCATAACGCATAACGCGTAACGCATAACGCGTAACGCGTAACGCAAAACTCATAACGCATAACGCATAACGCATAACGCATAACGCATAACGCATAACGCAAAACGCATAACGCATAACGCATAACGCATAACGTATAAACCATAAGGCATAACGCATAGCCCATAACGCATAACGCATAACGCATAATGCAAAAGTCATAACGCATAACGCATAACGCATATCGCATAACGCATAACGCATAACGCATAACGCGTAACGCGTAACGCAAAACTCATAACGCATAACGCATAACGCATAACGCATAACGCATAACGCATAACGCATAACGCATAACGCATAACGCATAAGCATAACGCACAACGCATAACGCATAACGCATAACGCGTAACGCATAACGCGTAACGCGTAACGCAAAACTCATAACGCATAACGCATAACGCATAACGCATAACGCATAACGCATAACGCATAACGCATAACGCATAACGCATAACGCATAACGCATAACGCATAACGCATAACGCATAACGCATAACGCATAACGCATAACGCATAACGTATAAACCATAAGGCATAACGCATAGCCCATAACGCATAACGCATAACGCATAATGCAAAAGTCATAACGCATAACGCATAACGCATAACGCATAACGCATAACGCATAACGCATAACGCATAACGCATAACGCATAACGCGTAACGCGTAACGCAAAACTCATAACGCATAACGCATAACGCATAACGCATAACGCATAACGCATAACGCATAACGCATAACGCATAACGCATAACGCATAACGCATTACGCATAACGCATGACGCATAACGCATAACGCATAACGCATAACGCATAACGCATAACGCATATCGCATAACGCGTAACGCGTAACGCAAAACTCATAACGCATAACGCATAACGCATAACGCATAACGCATAACGCATAACGCATAACGCATAACGCATAACGCATAACGCATAACGCATAACGCATAACGCATAACGCATAACGCATTACGCATAACGCATAACGCATAACGCATAACGCATAACGCATAAGGCATAAGCATAACGCATAACGCATAACGCATAACGCATAACGCATAACGCATAACGCATAACGCATAACGCATAACGCATAACGCATAACGCATGACGCACAACGCATAACGCATAACGCATAACGCATAACGCATTACGCATAACGCATAACGCATAACGCATAACGCATAACGCATAACGCATAACGCATAACGCATAACGCATAACGCATAACGCGTAACGAGTAACGCAAAACTCATAACGCATAACGCATAACGCATAACGCATAACGCATAACGCATAACGCATAACGCATAACGCATAACGCATAACGCATAACGCATGACGCACAACGCATAACGCATAACGCATAACGCATAACGCATAACGCATAACGCATAACGCATAACGCATAACGCATTACGCATAACGCATGACGCATAACGCATAACGCATAACGCATAACGCATAACGTATAAACCATAAGGCATAACGCATAGCCCATAACGCATAACGCATAACGCATAATGCAAAAGTCATAACGCATAACGCATAACGCATAACGCATAACGCATAACGCATAACGCATAACGCATAACGCATAACGCATAACGCATAACGCATAACGCATAACGCATAACGCATAACGCATAACGCATAACGCATAACGCATAACGCATAACGCATAACGCATAACGCATAACGCATAACGCATAACGCATAACGCATAACGCATAACGCATAACGCATAACGCATAACGCATAACGCATAACGCATAACGCATAACGCATGACGCACAACGCATAACGCATAACGCATAACGCATAACGCATAACGCATAACGCATAACGCATAACGCATTACGCATAACGCATGACGCATAACGCATAACGCATAACGCATAACGCATAACGCATAACGCATATCGCATAACGCGTAACGCGTAACGCAAAACTCATAACGCATAACGCATAACGCATAACGCATAACGCATAACGCATAACGCATAACGCATAACGCATAACGCATAACGCATAACGCATAACGCATAACGCATAACGCATAACGCATAACGCATAACGCATAACGCATAACGCATCACGCATAACGCATAACGCATAACGCATAACGCATAACGCATAACGCATAACGCATAACGCATAACGCATAACGCATAACGCATTACGCATAACGCATAACGCATAACGCATAACGCATAACGCATAAGGCATAAGCATAACGCATAACGCATAACGCATAACGCATAACGCATAACGCATAACGCATAACGCATAACGCGTAACGCGTAACGCAAAACTCATAACGCATAACGCATAACGCATAACGCATAACGCATAACGCATAACGCATAACGCATAACGCATAACGCATAACGCATAACGCATAACGCATAACGCATGACGCACAACGCATAACGCATAACGCATAACGCATAACGCATAACGCATAACGCATAACGCATAACGCATTACGCATAACGCATGACGCATAACGCATAACGCATAACGCATAACGCATAACGTATAAACCATAAGGCATAACGCATAGCCCATAACGCATAACGCATAACGCATAATGCAAAAGTCATAACGCATAACGCATAACGCATAACGCATAACGCATAACGCATAACGCATAACGCATAACGCATAACGCATAACTCATAACGCATAACGCATAACGCATAACGCATAACGCATAACGCATAACGCATAACGCATAACGCATAACGCATAACGCATAACGCATAACGCATAACGCATAACGCATAACGCATTACGCATAACGCATAACGCATAACGCATAACGCATAACGCATAAGGCATAAGCATAACGCATAACGCATAACGCATAACGCATAACGCATAACGCATAACGCATAACGCATAACGCATAACGCATAACGCATAACGCATAACGCATAACGCATAACGCATTACGCATAACGCATAACGCATAACGCATAACGCATAACGCATAACGCATAAGGCATAAGCATAACGCATAACGCATAACGCATAACGCATAACGCATAACGCATAACGCATAACGCATAACGCGTAACGCGTAACGCAAAACTCATAACGCATAACGCATAACGCATAACGCATAACGCATAACGCATAACGCATAACGCATAACGCATAACGCATAACGCATAACGCATAACGCATAACGCATAACGCATAACGCATAACGCATAACGCATAACGCATAACGCATAACGCATAACGCATAACGCATAACGCATAACGCATAACGCATGACGCACAACGCATAACGCATAACGCATAACGCATAACGCATAACGCATAACGCATAACGCATAACGCATTACGCATAACGCATGACGCATAACGCATAACGCATAACGCATAACGCATAACGCATAACGCATATCGCATAACGCGTAACGCGTAACGCAAAACTCATAACGCATAACGCATAACGCATAACGCATAACGCATAACGCATAACGCATAACGCATAACGCATAACGCATAACGCATAACGCATAACGCATGACGCATAACGCATAACGCATAACGCATAACGCATAACGCATAACGCATATCGCATAACGCGTAACGCGTAACGCAAAACTCATAACGCATAACGCATAACGCATAACGCATAACGCATAACGCATAACGCATAACGCATAACGCATAACGCATAACGCATAACGCATAACGCATAACGCATAACGCACAACGCATAACGCATAACGCATAACGCATAACGCATTACGCATAACGCATAACGCATAACGCATAACGCATAACGCATAACGCATAACGCATAAGCATAACGCACAACGCATAACGCATAACGCATAACGCGTAACGCATAACGCGTAACGCGTAACGCAAAACTCATAACGCATAACGCATAACGCATAACGCATAACGCATAACGCATAACGCATAACGCATAACGCATAACGCATAACGTATAAACCATAAGGCATAACGCATAGCCCATAACGCATAACGCATAACGCATAATGCAAAAGTCATAACGCATAACGCATAACGCATATCGCATAACGCATAACGCATAACGCATAACGCGTAACGCGTAACGCAAAACTCATAACGCATAACGCATAACGCATAACGCATAACGCATAACGCATAACGCATAACGCATAACGCATAACGCATAACGCATAAGCATAACGCACAACGCATAACGCATAACGCATAACGCGTAACGCATAACGCGTAACGCGTAACGCAAAACTCATAACGCATAACGCATAACGCATAACGCATAACGCATAACGCATAACGCATAACGCATAACGCATAACGCATAACGCATAACGCATAACGCATAACGCATAACGCATAACGTATAAACCATAAGGCATAACGCATAGCCCATAACGCATAACGCATAACGCATAATGCAAAAGTCATAACGCATAACGCATAACGCATAACGCATAACGCATAACGCATAACGCATAACGCATAACGCGTAACGCGTAACGCAAAACTCATAACGCATAACGCATAACGCATAACGCATAACGCATAACGCATAACGCATAACGCATAACGCATAAGGCATAAGCATAACGCATAACGCATAACGCATAACGCATAACGCATAACGCATAACGCATAACGCATAACGCATAACGCATAACGCATAACGCATAACGCATTACGCATAACGCATAACGCATAACGCATAACGCATAACGCATAAGGCATAAGCATAACGCATAACGCATAACGCATAACGCATAACGCATAACGCATAACGCATAACGCATAACGCATAACGCATAACGCATAACGCATAAC